>NW_024064779.1:348208-419390 GCF_009727055.1 Benincasa hispida | reverse complement strand
AAAAAGGTAGGCATGTTGAGTTAGCAATCTGGCCACTCTCACCCATACTAATCTAAAGACTGCCCTCAAAGGCAGGAGTTCACAAAACACTCAGGATTGAGGTCGTGTCACTTATGGTCATTTAGGTGAGATGAAAGTCTCTAGTATCAATAGTGTTATATATAGAGTCTAGTCATCTCGTGGTCTAGGTCTTATACAAACTCTTTGTATAGGACACCCCCCTTCCATGTCTCCACACGAATGGTTAGGATCAACCATTTGTAGTAGTTTACAACACTTGCAAACCTCTATAAAGTGGGCTGTATCCGTAGTGTCACCAGGATCAGGTATCTCACCTTAATCTTTATACTACAGACCGATTTAGGTTATCACTTAAGGCATGATCCACTTGTATATCACATATACATGCTTAAGTTCACATAAGACAACCAATGAGCTTTGTTTATTGGATATAAGTAAATGCCAGATTTAAATAACACTTATTTTATTCATTAAAAAATGTGTATCTTTACAAAACAACGAGACTCTGGAAGAATTAGGACACCAATCCCAACATTAAGGTATGGCGGTACTTAGTTATAACCACATGCATGTACGTAGAATTGACGTTGGTTGTGTTGAGAATACTCCACACCAACTAAGTTATTTGTTGAGAGATTGAGCAGAAGGGTTCTCTCTCCACTAAGGATTATGTTAAGCTATGTTTTAAGCTATGCTATGTTTGAAAGCTTTAAATATGAGTTTACTTGACAATTTTCCAAAATTTTAAAGCATGATCTTTATAATTTATTAGTTACTCACTGGATTAGTACCTCACTCGTTTTAATTGTTTTCTTCCTCAAGTAGTGGTCAATTCCCCAAAGGTTAACTACACTACTGCTTCGCCACTTAAGACTCCAGTTTCCAGAAAAGTTTAGGTGTCTACTTGTAAATGCTTGTTCATATGTGTTGAACATGTTAGAGATAAGGGTTAGCTATCGTGTCGCATTGAACTCTGTATTTGTTAATGATGTAATTATGTTATATGAGTAACCCTTGCTGGGTTATCCAAGATTATGTTTCTTAAACTGTTGTTATATTCAAGGGTTTTCTAAATAGGTTTAAGATAATGGTAGACAATAAGTGCCATAAAGGTGTTGGTAACTGTTGTCGTTATATTCTCTTCTAGATTAAGAGGGTAATCTGGGAGGGGATGTGACATTTCCATTCCTACAACTTACACTAAAAAATAGGTAGCATAAGCTGTAAGTACGAGCTAAATCCATAGAGAACCATCGACTAGCCCTAAAACAATTAATGAATACTATTGTGATGGGGGGTTTTGTAAAGAAATCGATAAAATTGTGCAAAAAATGTAAAGACGAGAATGTGAATGCGTAGATGTAAAGATAGAAACTTGATTTTTTATTCATCGATCTAGTTTAGTTAGGTTTCCTCTTAATTTTTCTTGGTATTCATAGTCATTTAACAAAATCAAGATTCTTGCTAGCTATTCACTTAGTCTATAAACTCTAAAAGCACAGGAATAACCCTAATTTCTTGATTAAACAAGTAATCAAACCTAATGACTCAATTAGTAAGAATCAATAGTGACCTAATTAATTGTTCATTGACATTAAGAAAGAGCAATTCTTGACGAAGATTGGATTAGTAGTTCGGAAAGCCTAGGTCACTACTCCAATTTCTCTTGAATTACTAATTATGCATAATTATGAACAAGATTAATCCCAATAACTTAAATTCACACATTTGCACTTTTCATTTGTGGTTGCCCTAAGAAAATAAGCACAGAAACATGTTACTATTTCTAGTATTAATTGAATAAAAGAAAGTTGGCCAGAAAATTCTTAAATCCAATGCATAGAATTTATTCACATTCAAGAATCAATTTCAGCAAGAAGTTATTACAAAATTCAAGAAATTATATGAGAAATTATTAAAGATTAGGCCTCATACAAAGAAAATTAAGAATCTACCTAAACTAAACTAGATTACTTACTTAATGTAGCATCTCCTTCAATATTTGATCATGGAATAACATGAATGCATCAAGACTGTAGTGTTGCAATGATGAGGATATCATTGCAACTCTCTTTTCAATTTTAGACCTCAAGCATGGAGCAAGGCTGCAATGGTGGTTCGACACTTGCTTGTGACAATGCATGTGCACGAAATTTTGAGTTTTTTTCGTGAATCTCCGTAGTGTTGTGATGCCTCAGGGTAACATTGCAACATTGCAACATTGCCCTATTTTGAAGCTACTACCTTTAAGTGTTGTATTGAAGCATTGGACTAGGGTTGTGATGTTGTTGTTGTTGCCAGATGCTTCGATTGAGTGACATTTTTGTAATTTTGGTGACTTCTTTGATTTTGATGCTTTTAGGCTTCATTTTGACACCAATTATGGTATTTTTTACCTAAGTGACTCCATTGGTCCTCAAAATGATTTTACCTATAAAAAAACATTTTTTGTTTAAGGTTTATACAAAATACATGGAATTAGGGATATAAAACTAGCTTTTTTTTAGAGGTATCAAACACCCTCAACTTAACTTTTGATCATCCGAAGAAAGTAAAAATAAAAGTATATATTCAAGCCAAAAGGTTTTATTCATTTTATTCAACCAGTTGATTCATTCAATTATGCAATTCACTAAATTGTTTAACTCAATCTTTTGGTATGCTCAATCATGTGATTCATTCAACTGTATAATTCACTCAATTATATAATTCTAATCTCGATTTTCAAAAGTCTAGGAAAGTAAATGCAATAAATCACTTAGATAGTCAAATATTTGTAATCAATCATTTGAAAATCATTTTTGAAAATAACTTTTTCAAGTAAAATCATGGAAGAAAGAATGCAATACTCTCGTTATTTTAGAGTCTAAGATACCTGAAAGGGTTTATTTAACTCTCATTTTCTCTTTCCTCTACTCTAGCTCAAATTTCGGCCTAAGACATACCACCTTGCAAAAAAGAGAGGGAACACTAAGACAATGGTGCCTAAAAACTCAAAACAAACAAAATGTAGAAGGCATCTTTTTTACCTAGAGGGCTAGCTTTTACACTTAACCGTTGGGAACCTATCCACTCTTTTCTCGTAGGGCCCTAACTTGACACGGCGGAGGTAGCTCTTTTCACCTCTGTCCATGCACACACACAGTTAGTAAACTAGTGCTTGTTGTTGCTGGAAAACTTTTATTTTAAATTACTTTTTCTATAGCAATTATTTTGCTTCTTTTTTTATATATAAATACGCTAGGCCCTTTTTTATCCACTTTGTCCAGTCTTGCTTCTAAAAAAAGTTTGTTGCTTTAAAGGCTAAAGGTGGGCCTTTCGAGGTGACAAAGAAAGTCAAGAAAGATAAAATTTTTCTAGAAATATATGATTATAAAATGGACTTGAAATAAGGAATTCAATTTTTCATGAGATCGACAATAAAAAGTTTTGTAAAAAAATGGGGTTTAAAATTTTGTTTGATTTTTTTTTTTATCTAAGATCTTGAAAACATACAAGTAAATGAGTGCTTTCGAAAATTTTTATTGATTAGAAAGATATGATTGAGTAAAAATAAAATTAATTTAGTTGAATTAAAACAAAAGAATGATATGATTTTTTTTTTTTTTTTGTTTATTATGTATGTTCATACAATCAAGCATTCATGCATTTGTACATTGAAACAAAAATGAAATGTTCGGAGTCACAAATTTTGTAGATCATCAAAGTATCAAAAAGCATAAAGAATCATCAAATTTTTTCAGATTGGGTCAAAATTTCAGAGAAGTCAAAATGATATCAAAATAAAAAATCACAAAGCATAAACCACAAACCCAAGCTCAAATGCTCAAGGGTTATCCAGACATGGATATATCATTAAGATTAAAAAAAATTTAGCACCATTAAAAGATATTAAGCCAAACTACCAAAATCGAAAGCATACTTGCATTGCACCCACCTGCAACTTTAAAAGTTAACATTGTTCTCAATGTTGTAAAATAAAGGAAATCACATAGACAAACTAATAAGAGGGGAATAGATAACTCCCCTGATTTTTGGACTGGTGTTTGAGTTGGTCATGAAATACTTCTCTTCTTTTGTCTTCAATATTATCTGCAAAGAAAGAGATTCAAAATTCTCTCAATTATCTATTATTAAAAATATTATGCTAAACTATAAAAGCAAAAGAAAAAAAAAACTAGAAAGTAAGTAAATTTAAAATATTGGTTGCCTCTACATAGCGCAATTTTTAAGGTCGTTGGCTAGACCACATTAGCCTATCAAGGCATGTAAAAGTTCTCTTATTTCTTCCGACCTTTCTTTCTTGAGTCGATGAAGCCTTCAAAGCCTATGCTCCTGCATTTGAGAGGTCCCAGACAGGTCAAATTTTGTATTTTTTGAATAATTGCAAGCAAGAGAAAAGAAAGAATCAAAGACTCAAATGGTTAGACCAAGCCTAAAGAAATAAGGACTTTGCAATTGACTCTGACTCATGAGGCAAAGATGAGCAATTTTCATAGATAAAGGAAATGTCGAAGGAAAGAACAAGACGAGGCTTGGTAGCCTCTAATTCTATCACCTCGAGGCTTCTCAAGATGATGTTTAGACTCATATTCAACCTTACATACTTGCTTTTGGTATGGCAGAGGATAAACATCTTTATCATCACTTATCCAAGGGAACTCCTCAATAAGGTCGGCCTCGATGCCACTGATGATGGAAAACTCAGGATGTTTCTCTAGTGGAGGCATGGAATGTGCAATCTGAGAAACAAGATCCATCTCAGTTAGCATAGGGGCTTGAGTATCTAGGTGAGACTCAATAGACTCCTGGTCACACTAAGAAGAGTTGTTAGCAAGTTCACACATTAAACATCCCAATGTCTTACCTTGACCTAAAGTTTGAGGAATCGGCTGCTCAATATGATAGTCGATGTCGATTAATTCACTAAACAACTTAGTTTGATCAGAGGATGGTTGCAATGAGAATTCCCGTTGTCTATGAATTTCTTAAGAAACCCCGTATGAGTTGTTAGAATTTCCATAACCAACTCTTCTAATGACATACTTGAACTAACAGAAGGATAATGTATCAACATCAAGCTCAGGCTAGGCATTTCCCAAAGGAAATAGGTATCATGCACAAGACCACGCAAAATCTCGGGACATGCTTCAGATGAATGTCTTTGAAGTGAACAAACTCTACATGTCTCAAGTTCTTGAAATTTCCTAGTGGCCAAAACTTGCATAAGAGAGATTTGTTTGGATATTTGATTTCTAAGCTCTTTAATTTCTCTTACCTCTTTGCTTGCTTTCGTTGAGTTGCTTGCCTCTCAATAAGCACATAATAGATTTTCATATCCGCCATAATAAAAACAAGTGGACACAAATATAAAGAAAAATATTTTTAGGGTTTTTGTATAAAATTTTAAAAAAAATGTCTAATGCTCGTTGCTTTGGTTTCCCAACAACGACGTCATTTTGTTTGGAATGATATAAGGTTGTTCTTTTAAATCCTAGCCTAAACAAATATTATTTGTAATTTTTCCATTTCTAAAACTTACACTAAAAAATAGGTAGCATAAGTGGTAAGGTTGAATCCACAGAGAACCATCGACTAGCCCTAAAACAATCAACGAACTCTATTATGATGAGGTTTTGTAAAGAAATTGATAAAATTGAGTAAAAAATGTAAAGACAAGAATGTAAATGCGTAAATGTAAAGATAGAAACTTGATTTTTATTCATTGATCTAGTTTAATCAGGTTTCCTCCAAATTTTTCTTGTTCATAATAGACATTTAGCAAAATAAAGATTCTGGCTAGTTATTCACTTAGTCTATACACCCTAAAAGAAAAGAAATATATAACCCTAATTTCTTGATTAAACAAGTAATCGGACTTAAATGATCCAATTAATAAGAATCGATAGCGACCTAATTAAAAGTTCATTTACATTAAGAAAGAGCAATTCTTGACTAAGATCGGATTAGTAGTTCAGAAAGCCTAGGTTACTAGCCCAATTATTCTTGAATTACTAATCATGCATAATTGTAAACAAGATTGACCCTAATAACCTAACTTCACACATTTGCACTTTACCGTTGTGGTTGTCCAAAGAAATTAAGCTCATAGACATGCTATTATTTCTAGCATTCATTGAATACAAGAAAGTTGGCCAAGAAATTCTTAAATCCAATGCATAGACATTATTTCACATTCAAGAATCAATTTCAGCAATAATTCATTACAGCATTCAAGAAATTACATGTGAAATTATTAAAGATTAAGACTGATACCAAGAAAATTAACAATCTACCTAACCTAAACTAGATTACTTACCTTAACATAGAATCTCCTTCAAGATTTGATCAAGGAATAGCATGGATGTATCAAAGGTAAGGAAATAAACAAAGAAAAAGTACAGAAAGCTAAGAAATTTTAGAGAAAATCGAGTTTGGATATGATCTCCCACGTGAAACGGTAAAATTTTGCTTTTATATCAAGGGTGTTGCGTTGCAACACTGAGGATAGTGTTGCAACTCTCTTGTCGATTTCAAACCTCAAGCGTTGAGGCAGGGCTACCACAGTGGTTTGACATTTGCTTGCAACAAGGCGCACACATGGAATTTTGAGTTTTTCCATGAATCTTTTGTTAGTTTAAGAAAACACACAGCTAAAGAAAATAGGATCATAAAGCATTCTAATTAATTAATTTTGGCTTTGAATTAAACATGTTCATGAGATATTAAGAGGGTTTCATACATACCTTTGAAGATCTTCTTCAAACTTGTAACTCAGCTACAATCTCCTCTTCTTTTGGTCGTGAACCACCATTAGAAATTCCCTACTATCCTCTAAGAGCCTTAGATTGAGTTGTGGGACTCAAAACAAGTTGGGATTAAGGAATTTTTAGAGGAGAAGTATACAATTTTTCTAGAAACTGAAGAACCCTTCTTCAGTTCAAAATACCAGCAAAATTTCAGTGTTTGCATGAGCATTTCCACTCAAATCTGAGTGTTTTAGACTCAGACTTCATGCAAGAACTGAGTGCCTGAAGTAATTCCAGCTCCTACTTCAACTTGAGCTGTAATTTTGGAGTGGAAGTGTGACTATGATGGTAGCTTGAAAGTGGGAAAATCCCACTTTTCAATTTCTTCCAACTTTCACTTTTCTTTTAAATTTGAAAACCATTTTCGAAATTTAAAATTAAATGCAGTTTTCAATTCTATAATTAAAACATAAATTTTATTTATTTTACAAAAATTAATTCAATAATTAATTTTCATAACAAAATTAATAATTAATTAAACAATTTAATTAATTCTAATTGATTCAATATCAAATATTAAATTAATTTAACACCAATTTCACCATCATGCATCCCTATTCATGAAATTAATATTTAAATCATATTTAAATATTTAATTGATTCTCTTATTTCATTTAATTCCATAATTAAACGTGTAATTATATCACATATAATTACTGATTTCCTTAATTCGAATTTAAATGTTTCAAATCAACTTATCACGCTATTCTAAGACTTATTCCATTTATGAGCTAGTAGGGGGAGCTAAGACCTACAGATCATAGGCTCCAACGATCCAAGATTAATTGGCTAAACCCTTTACACCGAATTAAACCCCATTCGTTAACTACCGGGTCACTCCACTAAAGCCGAGTAGTTGTATTCGCTTCACTATAGATATATTTTATCCACTTGATATAACCATAATTAGTAAGTTAAATCTTCACAGGTTGTTCGTAATAACGGCTGGGTTTTACCCCCCAAGATTACATATTGTTCCTTAAGTCCCACTGATCTTCTAATGAACAATTGGTTTGTGATTCGATCATCAAACCGAGTCCCTCTCGAGCCAATGAGAGGGTGGGGCCCCTTGTTCAAGATCCAGAGTCAACACTTAAGGGAACAACCTTGCTACTATCCTTTAAAGCGTGTAGGAGTGAATTCTTTCTTGCACCCTATATCCCCAACTACCTACCCGGTCTTACCCCTAAAATGGGAGGCTTATTGAGCCGTCGCTGTTGAGCCAACTCTCACCTATGAAGAGATAATTCTAAATAAACAGGTGTTCATAGTTAACTCAGGATTAAGGTTAAGTTACTTAAATCATCGTTATGAAATAGTCAGTCTTAAAATGTAAACATTGTTATAAAGTAAGAGTGACTTATTTCTTGGTCTAATCTTATGCAAACTCATTGCACAGGATGCCCCCACTCCTCATGTCACCACATGAACGAATCGGATCACATCATTTGTAGCACTTTACAACTTCTTATAACAACTACAGAGTGGGCCGCATTCGATAGTGTTATCAGAATAAGGTATCCAACCTTATTCGTATATTATGGATCATTTTAACTATTTACTCGAACCTGATCCACTCTTATGTCTCCACATAAAGTTCAAGTACTCATGTAATAGTCATGGATCTTTTAGTTTATTGGATTTATTTCTGAAATGAATAAGCAATTCATATACTCAATAACAACTTTATCAAATTACATAATAAGTTTATTGTTTATAAACCATGAGTTTTAGAACATAAAACTCAACATCTTCGTAGCGTTGCAACGTCTCAGGGTAGCATTGCAATGATGCTCTGTTTTGAAGCTACTGCCTTCAAGCATTGCATTGAAGTGTTAGACTAGGGTTGTGATGTTGTTTATGTTGTTAAATGCTTCAATTGAGTGGCATTTTTGTATTTTTGGTGATTTCTTTGATTTTGATGCTTTTAGGCTTCATTTTGACACCAATTGAGGGTATTTCTAACCTAAGTGACTCCATTGGTTCTCGAGATGATTTTATCTATATAACAAACATTTTATTTATAAAATTTGTACAAAATAGATGGTATTAGGATATAAAACTAGCTCTTTTTTAGAGCTATCAATAATAACCCCAAGAAAGAGGAGTAATTCCCTTTTGAAAATAACATATAAACTTCCTTTTACTTTACAACATGCTTTGCCTTTTACAAACTTTCTTTTACTTGACAATATACTTGGTGTTTACAATGCAAAACAAGAGTTTGGCAAAAAAACATAGGCAAACATTACTAGGTTGAGCTTTTAGTCACTTAACAACTAATACCTAGGCCTTTCGGGATGACAACAAAAATATAAGCCACATAATACAACTATATGCATGCAAGACCTAATTTTGTTAGACAAATGACCTAAAGATGCATGAGAAATAAGAAAAATTTTAAAATGAGCTAAAAATCATGCTCATGCTCTTCAAACATTACATCATGCAAACCTGTTCACAAAGAGCGTGCATCATCAACTCTTCATCATAGCAAACCAAAAAAAAAAAAAAAAGAGCAAGCAAGCAATTCAAGCACACAAACATTTTCCAAGGACAATGCTCAAAGACCCCAAGCTGCCACAATATACCCCACTCCCAACTCGAAATGATACGTTGTCCCCAATATATCTCTAATATAAGCCCAAAAATAAAACGAGACAAGAGATTAAAAAAAAAAAAAAAAACCCTCTCCTGACGGAATTTTGCACATGAAATGGTGGTAAGAGGGCTTGCGCTTTAATTGATCTACTTGGGCAAAGGAATGAAGCCTACAAAAGAAAAATAAGAAGCTAAGCTAGAAAGCAGTAAAGGAAAGCAGCAAAAATTTTCACCTAGCTGAAAGGATGTACAAGCAAGCAACGGAAGCAAACAGAATCAATAAACACTCTAATTATATTTAATTTGAGTTCTAAAGCATGCATTTTCAGAAAATCACAAACGGGTTTCATGTTACATACCTCTTGATGAATTCTTCAAATTCCAAGCTATTCTTCACTTCGATTCAGCTTCAAATCAATCGTGAACCACCAAGAGATCTTCTCTACTATTCTCAGCCTTGAATTTAAGTGGTGGAACTCTAATTTGAGAGAATTTGGTAAGTGATTTTGTGGGTTTGAAGAGGAAGAAGAAGATAAACCAGAAACCAATTTTCCAACAATCAATTCTCTATCATTCTCCATCCTCTCAGCAAATTGAAGGTGTGTTGTACTTTAACAGCATGCAAGCAACATCAACAATTCCTTTGGCCAGCAGCTGCTATCTTATTTGAAATGGGATTTATGTGTGCATGGAAGAGGAACACCTCCTCCTTGCTTCAAAAATGGGAACCCACTTTTGGGTTTCAATTTCCAATTTTTTCAATTTCTTTCTTTTTAATTAATTTTAAAATTAATAAAAATTTGATTTAATTAATTCCGAATTAATAAATTCTAAAATTGCAAAATTTAATTTCTCAAATTGAATTTAGAAAAATGGAAATTAATTTCATTTTTAATTAATTAAACATATTTAATTAATTAATCAATTTAATATCAAATATCAAATTAATCACACATCTAAATTTAAACATGAATCTTATTCTTGTAATTGATATTTAAATATTATACACTCTCCAATTTCGTTTAGTTTCAACAAATTAAACGTAATTATATCGAATATAATTAAGCAAACCCTAATTTGATTTTTGAACTAATTCACTTTGAACAATTCAAAAAGCTCGATAGTTGGCTAGTAGAGGGACCTTATAGACCTACAGATTATGAGCTCCAACGATTAAGATTAGTTGGCTAAACTCTTTAGTGCAAATTAATCAGTATTCGTTAACTATCGAGTCACACCACTATAGCTCGATAGTTGCACTCTCCTCACTGTAGATATATTTGTATCCACACAATATAACCATAACTAGTAAGTCGACCCTTCAAAGGTTGTTCGTAATACCGACTAGGTCAGTGTGCTGTTTTACCCTCGGTATTATGTCTTGTTCCTTAAGTTCCAACTGATCTCTAATGAACAATTAGTTTATGATTCAAGCACTAAACCGGATCCCTTTCGAGCCAATGAAAGGGTGGGGCCCCTTGTTCAAGACCTAGATTTAGTACTTAAGAGAACAACCTTTCTCCTATCCCTAAATTGGATAGGCGTGAATTCCATCTTGCACCCTTTGTTCCCAGCTATCTACTCAATCTTACCCCTGAAATGGAAGGCTTATTAAGCCGACACTGTTAAGCCAACCCTCACCTATACAAATCTAAGGATAATCCTGAATAAATAGGAGTTTATAGTTAGTTCAGGATTAAGATCGAGTTACCTACGTCATCTAAGTGAAATAGTCAGTCTTAAATAGTAAACAATGTTAAAAGGTAAGAGTGACTCATTTCTTGGTCCGGTCTTATGCAAACTCATTGTATAGGATGCCCCCACTCCTCATGTCAATATATGGACAAAATCTAGATCACTTCGTCTGTAGTATCCTTACAACAACTTGTAATAGCTACAAAGTAGGCCGCATCTATTAGTGTTACCAAAATAAGGTACCCAACCTTAATCATGTACTATACACAGTTTTGGCTATTTACTCGAACTTGATCCATCTTTATGTCTCTACATAAAGCTCAAGTATTCATTTAATAGCCATGGATCTTAGTTTATTAGATTTAGATGGTATGAATGCAATTAATAGATTCAATATCCTTATTTAAGAAATCTTAAATAACATATTTTATTGATAATAGAATATGTTTAATTTTACAAATTGCGAGTTTTTAGGAGATAAAACCCAACACTAACTCCCTTCAGAAAGGGCAAATTTTTAACGTCGGTTGCTTGACATGACCTATCCCTTGCACAAAAAAATTCTCGTATTTCTCTGGTCCCTTCTTAGATGTGTTGATATAGCCCGGTAAGGCTATAAGGCTATTCATCTTTTTAAGAGAATCATATAGATCAAATTTGTGATTTTTGGAGTAAGGAAAAAAAGAGAAAAAGAAAGAATCGAAAGACTCAAACAACCCAAAAAGTCAACAGAAAGAAAAGACCTCACTGACTCGTGAGAACTATAGGAGGAAAATTAAATAATATACAAAATACCAAACGTTTGAAGAGAAAAATAAAGAATCGAAAGACTCGAATGACCCAAAAGAGTCAATATAAAGAAAAGACCTCACTAACTCGTGAGAACTATAGGAGGACAATTAAATAATATACAAAATACCAAGCGTTTGAAGAGAAAAATAAAGAATCGAAAGACTCGAATGACCCAAAAGAGTCAACAGAAAGAAACGACCTCACTGACTCGTAAGAACTAAAGGAGGAAAATTAAAAAATATACAAAATACCAGGCGTTAGAAGAGAAAAATAAAGAATCGAGAGACTCAAATGCCCAAAAGAGTCAAAAGAAAAAAAAGACTCAACTAACTCGTGAGAACTAGAGGAGAAAAATTAAAAAATATATACACAATACCAGGCGTTAGAAGAGGGCGAGGTCTTTTCGCCTTTCACTCTATCACCTGGATGTCGTCGGGTTTAGGCTCAGGATTCTCACAGACTGGAAAGCATGTGTGACGTCCTCATCATCACTGGAGAAGTAGTACTCCAAAAGAAATTTTGGCTCCAAGGTACAGATGACAGGCTGCTCTGGTTCACTTTCCAATCTCTACAAGGCATTGGTTAGCTGGGCAACATAGTCGGTCATGCTCTGCAGCTGAGCTTAAATTGATGGGGTTGATGCCCTAAATCTCATAGGGTTCTATAGTTTGTAAACATTGTTGAACAAACTCATTATGTATTTAATAAAATATTTGATTATTTATTTATTGTCTATAAAATATATGATATTTTAGTTGCATTAACCACAAACCATAAACTAACATCCAAGGTTATTTTTGTAACTTAAATATGTATGTAGAGACATACGGGTGGATTATGTTTAAGTGATAACCTAAATAGTCTATAGTAGATGGATAAGGCTGAGAACCTTATCCTGGTGACATTACGAGTATGGCCCACTTTGTGGGTGTTACAATTGTTGTAAAATGCTATAGATGATCTGATCTTGATCATTCATGTATAGACATGCGATAAGGTATATTCTATACAAAAGAGTTTGTATAAGACCGGACTACGATATGATTAGTCTCATTATATAACGTTGTTCATAACAGAGACTTACATTTCACCAGGATGACCATAGGTAACATGACCTAAATCCTGAGTGAGTTGTGAACACCTGCCTATGAGGGCGGTCATTTGATTTGTATGGGTGAGAGTGGCCAGATCGTCGACTCAACAAGCCTACCATTTTGGGGATTCGTCTGCTTGGGGAACTGGGAACACAACTACACAAGATGGAATTCACTCCTTCCTCGAGGCAGGGGTAAGTAGATAAATTGCTTCTTTAAGGGCTGATTTCGGGTCTTGAACAATATGGCACCACACCCTCTCTTGGCCTGAGAAGGGTTAGTCATAGTTGTACTATGATCTATTGTTCATTAGAGAGATTTATGGTACTTAAGGAGTTAGATGTAATTATAGGGGAAAAAGGGTAATTTGGCTCAACTGTACTTATGAGCAATTTGTGAAGGGTCATCGTACTATTGATTACTTATGTCCAATAGACACAGAAATATACATATAGTGCGAAGAGTGCAGCTTTCGATCTTTAGTGGACTGTCTGACAGTTAATGGATGGTAAATAATATAATTAAAGAGTTTAATTAATTATTCATGTACCGTTGGAGTTTCAAGCTACGAGTCCATGAGGTCCCCTTGGTAGCTCAAAAAGATTTAGTTGAAAATCAGTTTTTGGATTAATTTGAATTGTTCAATTTAATAGAGGGATTTAATTATATATGATATAATTAAGTTGTTTCAATTATATGTGATATAATTGTCATAATGTATTTTATACATTATAGCTCAATGGGAGGAAATAAATATTTGAATGAGATTCAAATATAGTTTCTATGAATTGGATTCATAGTTGTTAAATTTAATATAAATAAGATTTATATTAAATGCCATATAAAATAGAAAAGAAACTATATGTAACGCCCGGATCCTTACACATTATGATCCGACCGCTACGACATGCATACTACCCAGTAAGTAGTTCTCATGTAGGGTAGTGACCAAATGCACAATCACAAGCAACATGTCATGAAAACATATGGTTGGAACTGAAAACGTATAACATGTGGTGGTCGGTTATGCTTCCAACATAAATCTCTCCGCCCTGATAGGAAGATGAGGACCTAAGTGAAAACTAACCCATATGATGATTAGCGGGTCATGCAGTCAGTAGGGCCAGAGTCGCATCCAACATCAACCATTAGTATAAACATAATATTGGACTAGAGGGGTGCAACCATACATACCCTGCTAGTCCCTAACGTAAACATAACGTAAGATTAGGCCTGGAGGGGTGCAACCATACATGCCCTGCCAGCCCTGGAAGCATAAATTTCTTCGCCCTGATAGAAAGATGAGGACTTAAGCGGAAACTAACCCATCTGATGATTAGCGGGTCATACAGTCAGTAGGGCCAGAGTCGCATCCAACATCAACCATTAACATAAACGTAAGATTAGACTGAAAGCATAACTTACACCTAATTAAAACATGATTTTAATGTAATCATGAACAAACATAATGCATAGGGTCCCTTGTAGAGAAACGTGTTTTAAACATGTAATGCAATATAACAATTAACATAATCATGCAACATAATAAAGGTATACTACCATAGAACACTTAAAGAGAGGGTGAGATAAACTACTTACTGTGATCTAGTTATTCCTTATTATTCTTTATGATTTGATCAGTAGAGCTTTCCCTTTTTAAACTAGAAGGAAATTTGGGTAGCACCTTACCCAAACTTTTCTCTTTTAGCCTCACAGAACTTCCTCACTCACACTTACACACGATTCTTTGTTACTGAGATTTGTTTGAGATGGGTTAAAATCTTCGGCAAAGGGTCCTATTATAAGTAGTTTTCAGCTCTTCTCCAGTGTGACAAAATAAATCCTACCCAAAAGGTGGCCTTCTTTATTAACTTAGGGTTTAAATAAGACACCTAATCTTGGCTAACGTTTGCCCTTACGTCATCATTCTTTGTTTGTATTCAATTTTAGGGTTTTTCTATGTATAATCTATAAGATCGTGGCCA
Organism: Benincasa hispida; assembly: GCF_009727055.1. Classification (NCBI taxonomy): domain Eukaryota; kingdom Viridiplantae; phylum Streptophyta; class Magnoliopsida; order Cucurbitales; family Cucurbitaceae; genus Benincasa; species Benincasa hispida. The sequence goes on along the minus strand of NW_024064779.1, from coordinate 404,393 downwards.
AATTCAACGCATAATCCATGCTTCTGTCCAAATCTCGCTCTCTTTGTTCTCAGAATCTCGCTCTCGCGACTTCTATTCTCACTCTCGCTGTCGCTGGTCGCGCTCTCACTTTCGCTCTCACTGGTCGCACTCTCGCTCTCGCTCTAGCTCCCCCTCCCGCTCCTGCTCCCGTTCTTTCCTACTGTCTCGCTAAAAATCTTGCTCTTTTTACTCTCGCTCTCTTTACTCTCGCTCTCTCCAATGTTCTCTCTAATCTCGCTAGTTTTCACGCGTGGTTGCCTTTACTACTTGTGGATTCCACTTCCTCTTTTTAACTCTTTCAAATTTTAAGAGTATATGGGCATTCACCTCCAATTCTTCCAATGAGTAGTGTCCAAACAAAAGTTATCTACTGCCCGTTGTCTCCTAGATTGGCTAGCGTTCAATCTTCCAATTAATCCTCCCTAATTCTGCTCCCTTTTCATTATTTTTGGATAATGAATAAATTTCCAATTTCCAATTATTCATTTTTTTCTTCTTCTAAATTTCCACCCCTTTAAATAAAATTTCGTCCTGCTTATTATTTGACATTTAATTTCCTGTATGCGTACAAATCTGGGTTGTTACACTATAGTTTATATTGTATATGAAACAATATTAAAACTATAGGTTATATGTTATATTTGATATATCATATAATTTAATATCTATATAATATGATAAGTTATTTATCATATTTATATTTATATTATTATTATTTTAATAATAAGGAAGGGAGTTACAACATTTTTCTTCTTGGCAAGAAGAATAAAAGAAAAAAATATTTTTCTTCTTCTTTAATTCTAAGGTTGGTTGGACGATTGAGAGAGAAAAATACAAAAGAGTTCTGTGTTTTGTCTTGGTTTTTGAGAGTTCTCAATCTTCTTCCTTTACATTAAATTTTCCCTTTTAACCAAAATAGTCAGAGTCCACCACTCCTGGGTTCTTACCCTGAGAATACCAAGGTAACTTCTATGGTAGTGTCTGGTTTGGTTCGAGGTTAATCTTGAAGAAGGTCTTCAAAGAGTTCGTGACTTATTCGAGGAAAAACGTGAAGAAAGGTCTTCAAAGGTGAGGTTTCTTGAAACCCTTTAATCCTTTCTTTAGTATGCTATAATTTAGAAATAAATGCATATTTTGTTGCTTTTTTACTGTAGACTTTGTATTCAATGAAAATGGAATTTGGTCGATCCGCTTCCGCTTGAGGTTCTCTCCCTATTTAGAGTTCCTTCATAAATGTCCTGTTGAAACTGAAGGGAGCTATTAGTATGTTTAGACAGTAAAAACTCTAAAGTCATACCTAGGCATGAATATCCTGGAAGTGGTTCCTCCTCCACGTTGTCGACATGAACTACCTCATGCTTCTATGCTTCTGGGAAGTCCAAGGAATGGTTTGGCAATGACTCGTTCGGCCTCCCAACTGAAGTTGCAAGCTAAGCAACAAAGTCACTTAGACTTTGCAAATCAGTTCTAGCTTCAACCTTGGGGTGAAAGCTCTCTTTTTGGAAGCATTGGAACTCCTACTGCCTTTAGAGGATGTCCTGCTAAAACTCAAAAGTGTTTTCAGTAAGCTCCCTATCCAAATCCTCTAAAGACTTATCTGAACTAGAATACTGAGCATGAGTCACCCTTCAAACATCCAAGATTGATTTGGAAATCCTACCATGCTCAACTGACACAAAAAGAAAAAAATCAAAGCGAAAGAAACTTTAACTAAAAACTAACTAAGAAGAATTAATTGGTTTCCTCAGCAACTACGCCAATTTGATCGCAAACCTTTTTGGTGTCGCTCCCAAAAGACCAAAACTCAAATAAAATTTATAATTCACTGAACTAATAACTTATAATAACTAATAGAACATGTGGCAAGTTTGGAGTTGAACCAGAGGAAAGCACGAAAAATTAATTCCTCAAAGCACATTTTTAGTTAAAGTGGTAAATAGGGGAGGGGGTTTTGTGTGGATTTAAAATCGAAAATGCATAAAATTCAAATTGCAAGAAAATAAAGGATAGGAATGTAATTAATAAAGGTGTTCTAGCTTAAAGGGTGGAGATTAAAGTGACCCTTGTTCATCGAATTATTCAAATGTAATTTTAGCTTTTTAACTATGCCTAGCCCAATTGGTTCAAAATCCAACCAATGATCCTAATTACCTAGTTAGTTAGACATGCTAGATGAAACCATACTAAACACATTTAGCCAACCACATTACACCTTAGGGCTTACCCTAGGATGAATATTTATTTTCTACCGTCTAACCAAACATTCAATATCGTTTTCCCTATGTCAATAGAAACAATGCTATTTGTTATAAACAAAAAATTTGTAAGCCTATCTAACCTTTTTCTTCTTGAAAATTAACATATAGTTTCATCTCACATATTACAAGTCAATTTCAAGCATTCAATTATAAAATCTCAAGTAGATTGTTAGAGCAAATCAATCAGAAAAGAAACCCATAGCCAAGATATGAAATTACATTCAAATAAAACTCCTAAGTATTACAATGAGTACATCCCAAAATCCTCTAAACTAGAAACCCATAAACCTTGCCTTTCCATGGAGATGGACAAGATCCGGTTTCATCTTGACCAATTACATGAGGGTAAAGGAAGAAAAATACAACTAAAAGAGAGAAAAGGGGAAGAAATTCAGCTGGAGGCCGAATGGGAGTGATCCCTCTACACTAACACAACAAGAATGCTGAGCTTTAATGTCGGTTGGAAAAAACTAAAGCGAATGCACAATGTCGGTTTCTTAAAAAAAAAAGCGAATCTTTAATGTCGATTTTAAACCGACATTAAAGATGGGGCTACAATGTCAGTTTAATACTGACATTGTAGCTCTAATTTTCACTTTTTGTTTCCCTCCTTCAATTTTTTGCTACCCTCTCAAATTGTAGGAAAACAAAAAGAAAGAGAACTTCAACTCTGTTATACGACTCCCTTCTCCCTCACGAGTTCTCTCACCTACGAGCCTCATCGTTTTCATCTCCCTCAGCTGCACAAGCGTCATCACCACATATACACCGCCACCTTCATCGATCATCTATAGGTTTTCGTCTGTCACTACCGTCGATTGTAGTAGATTTTAGTGGGTGTTTTCCTCTCTCCTTCATGAGTTCCCTCACCCACGCTCGTGTTCATATGGAACTATTTCGCTCACCTTCGCCGCTCATACGCCTCCCATCCGTACCTTCGAATGCTGTGGATTGTCAATCATCGCCTACCTCAAACGATAGATTTTTGTTTTTATCTCCTTCTCTCAGCTTTTTTTTCCTCTCTCTCTTTTAAATCTCCCTCACTACCAAACAGATCTATAGATCTGTAGTTGTACTATTCTTTGAGTTGCCACTGATTCTATTGTGGGTGAGAGTTTAGTGAGTTTCTCTTTGATTCTTTTTGTTTGCTCTTGAGTACCTACTAAGATTTTGACCTATTCTTGAACTACCTATAATGTATGGATTATATATTTGAGGTTCGGAATAATTTTGAGTTTGGAAGTAGGCTGTTTTGCAGTATTAAAAGACTGTTTCAAGTGTTTTGACAAGGTCTTAATATTTTATAAACTTTTTGGATTCTTCATTAATGTTGGAAATTGGGTCATGACCCCTAAATATTGTGTTTGGATACACTTGATTGGAGTTGTGTCCTTTCACTGGAAGAAAACACCAGGTACCATCCAACACCTTAGAGCTCCAACTACTACAAGTGTTGATCTCTTTTTCTATAGATTTTTGGTTGAATCCTTGTATGTGTTTAATGTAGCTTTGTGTGCATAGGTATTATGAACGCCTATAGTTGGAGACCATAGAAATTGGAAACCACTTCATCCTAATTCCCATAAGAATCAAGGAAAGAAGCAATTCCTCCCTTTTGGTATTGACTTTGAAAGTGGAAGTATTGCAGAAAATAACCCTCAACTACACCTTTATTGTAAGCAACTGACTTTACTAGTTGTTTCTTTTACACTGTTTAATGAATCTAAAAAAAGCCTTGTAAAATTGCAGCTCCTTTATTAGAAAAAAAAAAAAAGTTTTCTTTTGATTTATTTATTTAGTCAATAATTGTACTAATCCACATGTCTTTATCCCATTCATCGGTACTAGTTGAAGAAATGGAAATTCAGACAAATGAACTATTTCATTATGGATTTTTATAATGTTTTGTTCAAAATTCTATATAGCATATTGTATCTAGTTTTTAGATGGTGCTAAGCTCAAAGCTCTAGTCACTTATGCAAAGTTAAAGAATCTTTTGTAGTTCCCTTTCTTGTTTTTCACCATTTTTGCTTATACTACTTGTTCATTTGTAGGTATTGTGATTGTTTCGCCGCTGGGATGTATTGTCCCGAGTCTTGTTCTTGTCAAATGTGCTTTAGCAACCCTGAGGATGTAAATACTGTTTTCTAGACCTTTCTATAATAATAGTTTTTCTATGTATTTTTCCTTCATATCCAAGAAAGAAATCCATATTTCATCTATTGTTCTTGTAGGTTCTTGAATATATATACTGAAAGAGTGTTATAGGGGAATGAGAATAATCAAAATGCTTGACATTGTAATCCTATATTTCTTTTGTTTGTTTGTTGAGAGGGGGAATGCTTTGGCATTATAAGATTTTAAGAGAATTGTGCCTGTTTCAAGAAAACCCCTGCTTCCTTAGTTATACTCCCACGAGTTTAGGTTTAGTTCATATTGATTAAAGTTGCCTCACATTTGTATTCTCTCAATCTCTTCCTCTACCATAACATGATGTATATTGAAACTCTCCTTGTAGGTTGGTCTTGGAATTCAAAAGAAGGTTGTTTGGTTATCCATTATATTGTCTCCCTCACCTCCATAATCTAGTGATTTCAAAAGAAGGTAATTTGGTTATCCATTATGCTATCAGCAAAATAGTTTATATTCATTCTATTGGATATTAAATGTTGATAGGACCATTTGCTTTTCTACTTGAATGTATCTTCATTAAGAGTATGTGCTTGTGATATGACATGTTTTTTGATGTTTTTCCTTTTAGTTGATTCTACTGTAGGAAAATAGTACTCCTTTGTAGTATCAATTGGGTCTAGAAGCGTTGGACTAGCGTAGTTGGCTAGAGAAGAGTTCTTAAAGTTGCTTTTCTGCTTGAGTGTCTCTTTGTTCTTGTTTTCTATCCCTAAGAAGGCTCCAAATTTTGCATTGGACATGTTTTGTGACCTCCGTTATTCAATCTTTAGTCTTTTTTTTCCAATTGTCTTACTCAATTCTCCTTATACTATTTCTGAAATCATTCATGAAATACACACACGAGAAAAAGCCATGAGAAAGTGTCCTCCGTGTTGAGTTTGCAAATGCTATAAGATATATAAATAAAAGCTTATCTGTAGAAAACCATTTAAGATTTCTCCACTGGGATTTGAACAAACACGCGAAAAGGTCGAAAAGGTATTATAGCCATTATGTACTTGGTAGTAGCGATATTCTATTGAAATTGTTTAATTTCATGTGAATGTGATTATGACTTTTTTTTCCGAACTCTTTTCTATAGCAAAACTTCCAATGTTTTGATGCAGCTTTGAAGGGTTGCTACATATGTGTTGAACTTAACTGGGATCTTCTATTGTCAAATAGCATCCAATTTAAGCTCAGAGGAGTTGTTAAGTTGGACCTGCTTTAAGTAAGTTTTATAGATAGTTGTTTATTAGTAGGTGCATGAAACTTGTTCCATCATACATGCCTATTTGGATGTAAGAATGGTACTAGGTTGTTACCCCAATTTCAAAACTCAATTTAGGAGTTGTCAACTAAAATTTCAAAATAATTACGGTTTGAATTAAGTTCTTTAACTTTCATAAGTGAATCACTGTAAATTCTTAGACTTTCTTTTTAGAATTATTGATTTTTCGTTCGCATATGTTAAATTGAGATAAGAATTAAACTATTTCAGAGTAAGGTTCTTTTGGAAACTAGTTGAATTATAATTTTTGAGCTAACTCATTTGAACAATAATGAAATCATTTTGAGTGAAGTTTTTCATTTTGTTAGGTTCAAGTTTGACGTGTAAGGCTAAATTTTTATTCTTGGGGATTTGAAAGGAAGATAGGAAGATTGCATTGGACATGTTTTAAGAAGGTTGACAAATAGAGAAGGTGCACCCAACACAAAAAGGACTTCATAACAACATTAATAGCAAGTACAAGGTAATATTTATAAGATGCTTATCTTAAAAGTCTATTTGTTCTAAACTTTGGATTAGATTCAGTGTTGGAATGATATGACTATCCTGCAGTTATGATAGTCATAGCTTAGTTGTTTATGAATTCTATTGAATGGTTCATGGTAGTCGAACTTCTTAGGCATCATTTGGTAGTTTATATTTATGCATTATTTGTCTAAATGAATCCGGTTGCACTATGGTAGTTTGTGGGTTATTCATGCATTGTGGGTTAAGTTAATTCTTCATTATCATCGTCGAATCTTTTGTTATCTCTTGCTTAACCATTTATTGTGCTTCTTCGTCAATTTGAATCTAATTCGTCCCTGGAATCTTGTTTGGATAATCTACGATTGACCCTCGATAGCATCTTTTAGTTGGAGATTTTTTTTGTGGTTTCATTTGATCGAAGTCTTGTATCCATTTTGTGTACTTTTTACTTTTTAGTTATATGGATAATGTAAAACTTTTTAGTTGGAGATGTTAATTTCCTCATTTCCTCTTTCGTATGCTTATGCTTATGTTTTGTCATATTTTGGATTTTTATTATGTGATTCAAGCTTCTGTGTGTTTATTTATAATAGAACATGATATCTTGGCCTTCTTTGCAAATTCCCATGAATACTCGAAATCATAAATTCCCATGTTGTCTTTCCATAGCTCCCTAGCTTGAATTTCATAAATCCTTTGTGTGGGGTAATTGAATTCTTATTTTATGTTTTTTGCCTATTTTTCTTTGCTTGCAGGAAGTCATGCTTTCGATTTGGATCAACTCTGTGGTGGATGGTGGGGAGAACACAACGATGAAGCAATTGAAAGACTATTTGGAAAATACTATATAATGGCAATAAGTGTGTGTGCACTTTTTTTTTTTGGGAGGGGGGGGGGGAAGGTATTTTCAAGTTTTAGTTTGTATTTTATAGTTTCAAAGTAAGTTCTTGCTTTTTTTTTTTTATACACCAATAAAAGTTGTTTGGATCTAACAAAATTTTAATTTTCCTATGTAACCCTTATGAGTTTTGGTAATTTGCTGATGACCTTGGTTTTAGAGTTAAATTATCATCCAATTCCTCTTTTGTGACTTATTATTATGGATTTGTGAAAGCAATTAAGAATTTATTTTGTGCATGGACAGGTTGATTACCTTGGTTTTAGGGACATGCCATTTTTAACTTTTTGACCAACATTAAAAATGGATTGGACAATAATTATATCGAATACATGGACAATAATTGAACAAAACAGACAAGGTATTTACAAAAAATGGATAATAGTTGAAAAAATGGACAATAATTCTAGGCTTTAATGTCGGTTGACAACCGACATTAAAGATAGTGTTATTAAAGCTCTTTAATGTCGGTTGTGTTTAATGTTGGTTTTAAACCGACATTGTACACCCTCTTCAATATCGGTTTAAAATTCAATGTCGGTTTAAAACATTCAACCACTCATTGAAGGCTAATCAATATAAACAAAGCACAATATCATTAAAAAGCATAGAGTTCAACAAATATCCATGAAAAGACCAAACATAACCTAAATTCATAATAACTTCATCTATACCCTAAAACAAGAAATTTTAGCAACACATAGCTTGCACAAACATACTTTCATACATAAATCCAAGCATAAAATATAAAAGAAAGAAATGAAATCGAAGAAGTGGAGACCCCTGTGAAGGCCCTGAACGGAAACATGGATCAGTCCTAATTTCAATTTTACACATAATGAAAACTACAGATCATGAATTATGTAATAAACTAAATTTTATAGCATGAACTATGCAATAAACTAAAATTAAAGAAAATGAAAATTAGGATATTAGAAATCCTTATCTTCGAAGATCTTATCTTCTTCAAATTTCCTTTTCTCCAAAATTGGTCACGTACTGCCATGAACTCGAAACCCTCGATCCAATATGGCCACCACCAATTAAAGCCTTATGTATTCTCTTGGATGAGAATCCAAGGAGTTGTGGGCTCTTGAAATTTTGGGAGAGGGGGAGATTAATTTTTTAGAGGGAAAAACTCTAGGAGAAATTACAGAGAGCTCTTGTTTCAGTCTTATGTGAAGAAGATGAAGACCCCTAATAACCACCCACATACTACGTAGATAGTTGAGAGATATTAGGGGGAGAGAGTTATAACTCCCTCCATTTTAAATTCAAATTTTAAAATAAAAAATAAAATAATATAAAATAAAATAAAACTAATTTCAATTTATTTAATATATATAATTAAACATTAACCAACTTAACATATAATATATAGTTACTATATGTTATATCCAATATAACATATAATCTATAGTTTATATTATATCAAATACAATATAACCTATAGTTTTTATTTCTCTCATTAATACATGGTATTTAATATAAATCTTATTTATATTAAATTTAATTATATCAATCTAATTCATATAATTCATATTTGAATCATATTCAAATATTTATATCCTCTCAAATAAACTTTATATTATAATGTATCAAATACATTATAATAATTATATAATATATAATCAAGTAAAAATAATAGTATCACATATAATTAATTCCCTCAATTAATTTGAACAATTCAAATTAATACAAGATTAATTCTCATTAAAGCCTTGTTGAGCTACAGAGGGGATTTCATGGACCTATAGATTGAAACTCCAAAAGTACTTGAATAATTAATTAAACTCTTTTAATTAAATTATTAAACATCCATTAACTGTCGGGCAGTCCACTAATGATCGATAGTTGCACTCTTTACATTGTAGATATATTTATGCGTCCATTGGATATAACCAGCCAACAGCGTGATGACCCTTCACAAATTGCTCGTAAGTACAGTTGGGTCAAAATTAAAATTTTTCCCCTGTAGTTACATCTAACTCCTCAAGTACCATTGATCCCTCTAATGAACAATAAGTCATAGTCCAACTATGACCAAACCCCTCTCGGGCTAAGAGAGGGTGTGGCACCACATTGTTCAAAACCCCGGAATCAGCCTCAATAGAGCAATTTATCTACTTACCCCGGCATTGGGGAAGAAGTCTATTCCTTTTTGTGTATTGTGCTCCCAACTCTTTAATTAGATAAATGCTCAAAATGGTAGGCTTATTGAGTCGACGATGATAACTGGTAGAAATACAAGTTATTATAGCTCAAATAAGTAAAACAATGAGAGAATGCGATGGTAAAATAAGCAATATCATGTCCAAAAGTGCTAAATTGAAAGAAATTGCGATCGCAAGCGCCCATCGCATAAAAGCAATTAATTTACTTATTTTGTGCAGGAAAAATGTGATGGCGGAAGTTAAATTGTGATCCAAAGGAACAAGGCGTCAGGACGCTTGAAGAATGCGATCATAAGACATGCGATCGTATGCGATCATGAGAAGTTTCTTAAAAAGGTGGTCGCATAAAGACTGCGCATCAAGGTGACAACACAATAAATCACGATGGGACGGAAAGCTGATAACGGTCAAATCCGAATTTAGTTGACAAGTCATTAAAGCCACACTGTAGCAAGTACACTGAACTTTCGGTGACCATTAATCAACGCATCAGAGCAGGGGAATTAATGACCACCCATCATTGCAATCATTAGCAAGAAAGGCTACTTCACCTTTAGCTCTATAAATACCGAAGGCCACCATTGTAAAACGATTAACAAGTTAGAAAGGGAAGCAGTTAGTCTGTTCTCATACATACTCATACTTATACTTAGAGGACGGAGACGAGGAAGAAGACAAAGAAGCCGAGAGATCATTCCCGGACAGATCGAGAGATTGCCGGCAAGCGTTACAAAGGAGGAAGGGCCAATACTTGCAAGAGTAAGAATACACATCTAGAACAGAGTTGGAGTGAAAAAGAACAGTGTAAAAGGCCACGGAAGCAAGACATTGCTTACCGGGCTTCTTATCTCTAAATTCCATTTGATATTTTGTATTAAGAACTTTATTTACAAAAAATGGAAATCTCATTTCAACCTATGTTCATTCTCTCCATACTACGCATGAGTAGCTAAATTTCTGAATGGGTTGAGAAGTACTTAGCTAGCATGACTTAAGATTTGCATTTTATGCGATCATCTTGTCTTATGTATGCATCATTCACCCTTTAGATATACTTGAGAGGGTAGTCTAAAGATAAAATCTAGACTTGAGAGAGCCAGATTAGAATCTAGGCTTGAGAGAGTCAAATTAGAATCGCATAAGCAAGAAATAGAAACTTAGGCATAAGTTCTATTGCTATTTACACATTGCATGCGCCCTAAAAATAGGCATGATTATATGCGGTTACCTTGTTTTATGTGTGTATCATTCATCATCTCATAGACAAGAATAGAGGCTTAGACATAAGTCCTATCGACTTTTTCGTATACATCGCATGCGTCCTAGAAATAGGAATTATGGCATTCTGCATTGAGAGATGACGTGCTATTAATTTTGTGTAGCATGATCGCATAACTTGTGCATAATCTTAGGAAGTGTTAGCTAAATCCCTTCTAAACCCCTTCATCGCATACTCATTATAACTCTCGATTTCATCAATTCTGCGTTCAACTCTGTCACATAGGGAAAACCTTAATCAAAACACCATCCACTTCATTTATTTTTACCACTACAAGAGAATCAAAGTGACTGTCGCATATTTACTTAGTAGTCCCTATGTTCGATCGTGGACCTACCAGGAAACCTAATAAGGCTTATACTTGGGTCTTGTTAGGAAAACTTGCATGATCACCGCATATCACACGTCACGACAAACTCACACCATAGCACATCACAATTACATGTATCAAGTTTTTGGCGTCGTTGCCGGGGACTACGATACATATTGCACTAACAGTAAACCTCTTTGATTTTCTTTGCAGCTTTCGACCTCTGTGCAGTGCCATTCCTTCGGTAAGGGAAGAAGCAGGTGTCGCATGAAGGAAGGACACGCTCTTGAGCCCAACTATGACCCAGAGATCGAAAGAACATTCTGTAGAAGACAGAGAAACAGCCACCGACAACAAAAAGAAAGAACTTCCAGAATGGCGGAACAACTGGAAGAAAGGGCTGCAAATACGAACAACATAATGACCAATCCTATCCTTCTGATGAATGACCGCAATAGACCCATCCGGGACTATGCGTCACCTAACTTGTATGATTTCTCCCCACAAATCATGAGGCTAACTTTGCACAGATCAAGGTTTGAAATGAAGTCGGTTATGTTACAGATGATCCAGACAGTCGAACAGTTTGGTGGACATCATGGCGAAGATCCGCACACCCATCTCCGAAGTTTTATTGAAATTTGTAACACTTTTGTGTTCCCAAATATCTCTGCTGAAGAAGTTCGACTCATGCTATTTCCATTTTCGTTATGCGAGAAAGCAAGGAAATGGGCATATTCCCTCGAACCAGGGGAGATAACTTTGTGGGAACAGTTATCGAGAAGTTCATGAAGAAATATTCCCCTCCTACAGAGAATGCAAGAAGGAGGAAGTTAATCACAAATTTTGAACAAGAAGAAGACGAATCGCTCAGCGATGCGTGGGTGAGGTTTAAGAGATTAGTGCGAGATTGTCCACACAACAGAATGCCAGACTGCCTTCAGATGGAAATTTTCTACCATGGTTTAAATCCTGCATCGCAGACAGCTGCCAATGCGGCAGCAGTAGACGGTCTGCTAGATAAGACTTATGATGAGGCTAAAAACATTCTTGATCACATATCGAAAAATCATGAAGATGGGTAAGAAAGCGATTAGAGAGTAAAACCAAGATAAGGTAACGCAAATAACGATACCATCACAACTTTGCAAAATCAAATGAATGTGATGATTAATTTGTTATAGGGCATTGCAATCAACAATCCTGGAATGCAAAGAGGGCATGTCAATCCAATTGAACAGACGAGCACCAGTTGTGCAACATGTGGAGAATCGCATCCGATTGAAGAGTGTCCACGGAACCCGCTGTCAATCTACTTTGTAAAGAAGACCCTTTCTCAAATACATACAACCCCAGGTGGAGAAACCACCCTAATTTTGCTTGGAAAAATAACCAACAACAAAGATATCAACCCATGGCGCAAAAAGAAGGACCGTTAGGATTTTTCCAACGAACTAACGATCAATAGCAACAGCAAGCCAACAGCTCGAAAGCACCGCCATCATCCTCTCTGGAGAACCTATTAAGACAGTACATTGAAAATAATGAGACGGTCCTCCAGAACTAGGTGACTTCCATCCACAATCTAGAAATCCAAATAGGACAGATTGCGGGAGAGCTAAAAAATAGACCGCAAGGAACCCTGCCAAGCTCAACTGAGCTCCCTCACACCCCGGGGAACACAGGGAAAGAGCACTCAAAGCAGTCATCCTGCGAAGTGGAAAGACAACGACGGAAGAAAGGAAAGAGCCTAGCAGGACCAATTCGAATGCGATGGACTCAAAGAAACCATTGACGCAAAATGAATTAGAAGAGCCCGAGATGATGGAACATGAAGTTGCGACCACCTCTAATCCTCTGGATCATGAGACAGTGAAGGTATAGGTACCACCATTCCCACAAAGACTGAAGAAGAAGCAAAATGATAAAGGTCAGTATCATCGCTTTCTAGAAATGTTAAAACAACTGAACATCAACATTCCTTTTATAGAAGCGATAAAGCAAATGCCAAAATATGCCAAGTTTTTTAAGGACATGGTGTCAAAGAAAAGAAGTACAGGAAAGTTCGCTACGGTGATATTAACGCAAAAATCAAACACTATAATCCCACCGAAGATGCGCGACCCAGGAAGTTTTATGATACCTGATAACTTGTAGAAATATAAGTTATTTATGCTACTTTATCTAGATATTGCGGCCAAACGAGAAGGAATATACGTTGATTGTGTGAAAATTAACTCAGAAATACAATAAATATGAATTAACGCAATTACAACCACTAACATCGTCAAGATGGTAGAAAAGGATATTTTTACTCTGTTTTGCAGGAAACAAGGTCACCGCTTGCAATCAAGGTTCAACGAGAAACTAAACAACGCATCTCTGTTACATTGCGCCCGTCAATTAACAATGAAGACACAATTAACGCAATAACGACGCAATGCAACATTCGATCCAGAGCTGAATTTCGGTAATAAAAGCAACACCGCATACGAGCAACTGATCGAAAGATGCAGCTGAGCAACGCAAAGGCAGAGGATTGCGATACGTGTACAACTAACTGTTGTGCAGATTTGACTGTCTGATTGCATAACAGAAGGAATATTTATTCCTCCATCTTTGGAATTTCCATAACAAGAAGTGGGGTCTACAAGCCAAGAGTCAAAGCTTTTCACCTATAAATACCCCCATAGAATTCAGAGAAGATATACTTGATACGGGTATAATTGATACGAGGGCTAATTGCTGCTAAATTATTGAGAGAGAGACTGAGCTGAGTACTGATCGAAAGAAATCCGGGAAGAAAAGAGACAAGGCCGAGAGGTGAGTCTCATTGCTATTCTGCCAGATACTTAGATCCCTACTACCAGTTGAGCAAATCCTTCCGCACAATCCATCCACATTGGCAAGCAAATCTCCATCCAGATTGGCGCCAAGACGTTGGCGTTTATTTGTATTTGTTTCTAACTCTATTCATCACTGTATTTCATCTTCTTAATCTCTTCATTCACAAATCATGTATCAGACGCTGAATAGAAATATTAAAGATCTCGATCATTTTCATATCCCCTTCTCTGTCTATTTCTGTTCCTCCATTTATCGTTTTCTCCATGAAGTTTTCTTAATACCTTGGTAATTAATAGAGATTAAACGAGTAACTTAATCTGTGATAAAGAGATAAATGCGTTTAGCTAAGGCATGCTAGACGACATCTTCACCTGTGGAAGCAGAAGTGAAGATGTCATTCTGTTCTCTCGAGAGAAGGTTAGAAGAATGTGTTAACTAAAGCGAGTAGTACTTTTAGAGATGGAAGCAACCTTGCATTCATTATGTTTGTCCCTGTTTCAGCACAGAGATGTGGGAACGTGGCCGATCACTGAGAGGTGTACGCCAAAGGAAAAGTGGAACCGTATTTATGCCTTTAATGCAATTAAGAAACTTGCGATGTTTGTATTAATTATCTTTTCTGTTTTTGCTTCGTACATAAGACTTGTCACCGCATTACATGATCTTTGCATAATCTTCACAGCCAGCCTTGACCTCAGTATCTTGTATCATGAAACCTGTATCTTGTATCATCTTAGATTAGATTTACTTTATCGTAATTTACTTTAATACAATTTATTGTATTATCGCAACTTTACCGCTTTACTTTACTTTATCGCATGTTTAATTTCTTGTACACAAATTATTTTATAAATTGAAAAACCCCTGGTCGCATGTATCACAAGCATAACACAATAACCTCAAACAGTCCCTGTGTTCGACCTCGGATCACCCCGAGAAACTTGCAGTGAAATTATATTTGGTTCCAACGCAAGGAAACTTGTCACAACGCACAACATACTACAAGAACATTGTTAATTAACGCATATCTAGAAGTAGTATCACATGGATTTGTATCTTGCGTGCATTTATTGTGTGCCTAAGATAGAAACAGTCATTCACAATTTTCGCGTAACAAGTTTATGGCACCATTGCCGGGGAACTGGTAACAGGGACATGCACTTGAACCTGCTTGAAACATCGCATCAATTTTTGCGCTAACAATACCTTGCTCAATTGGCGGGATCTACATCGGTCAAGCACTATGCGATCTTAGGGTGAGTATAAATTTAATGCCTCTTTCAATCTTCAAACAATTGAATGTGGGATAGCTGACGCCCACGACGGTGACTCTTCAGCTTGCAGACAGGTCCCTAGTTCACCCTGAAGGAAAGTTTAAGGATGTTTTGGTCACAATCGATAAATTTGTTCTACCAGTAGACTTTATCATTCTAGATTATGAGACGGACAAAGATGTGCCTATCATATGGGGATGACCATTTTTATCTACTGATTGTGCTCAAATTGATGTGCACAAAGGAGAGATCACGATGAGCATCAATGGGAAGAAGCTCAAGTTTAACATCATCAAAGCGATGAAGTATCCAGGAGATGAAGGCCTACCAGAATCTAATAATGAACATAGTTGCGATGAAGAGTCAGAGTCCGAAGAAGAAGATGAAGAAGAGGATGCGACAACATCCATAGAAACCTACCATATAATCACGGAGACAGTAAACAATGAAGAAAATTTGAAGTTGAATGAAGAGAGAAAAATACAGAAACCTTCCTTAGAGCAACTACCTACCTTGGAGCTGAAAAAATCTACTAAGTCATTTGAAATATGTTTTCCTTGGACAAAATGAAACCTTGTCGGTAATAATATCCTCTGCGCTACCAGAAGAACAAGAAAATGCGCTGCTCAACATCCTGAAGAAGTAGATAAAAGCTCAGGTGGATGCTAGCAGACATAAGAGGATTTAACCCAACATACTGCATGCACAGAATTAGTCTCGAAGAAAACCAGAAAGGGTCTATCGAACCTCAACGTAGTCTGAACCCTGCGATGAAGAAGGTTGTAAAAAATGAGATCATTAAATGGTTGGACGCCGGCATCATATACCCAATCACCGATAGCACGTGGGTTAGCCCCATGCAATGCGTTTTCAAAAAGGGTGGAATGACAGTAGTCCCGAATACAAACAACGAGTTATGGACGATTTCTCAGTTTATAGGCAAGCGTATGAAGTCTATCTAAAAAACTTGGAGAGGATACTAAAAAGATGCGAAGTGAACAATCTGGTGCTGAATTAGGAGAAATACCATCTCATGGTTAACGAAGGAATTGTGCTCGGGCACAAGGTATCCAAGGAAGGGCTAGAGGTGGATAAAGCAAAAATTGAGGCCATTGAAAGCCTTCCACCTCCAGCAAATGTAAAGGTTGTAAGGAGTTTCTTGGGACATGCAAGATTCTACCGTCGATTTGTGAAGGACTTCTCTAAGATAGCTCGACAGTTGAGTGCATTGCTAGAGGCTGAAAGCACTTTTGACTTTGATTCACAATGCCTCAACGTATTCAAAGTACTAAAGAATGCATTAATTCCCGCGCCTAACCACTTGTCGAGATTGGAGAATCAGAAAGTAGACCGCATTCAGTCGGAGGTGAATGCATCCTTTCCAAACGAGCAGTTGTTCAAACTTGAAGAATTACCATGGTAGCAGATGTTGTCAATTTCCTAGTCTGCGAGCAATTTTCGAAAAATTACACAACTCACTAAAAGAAGCGGCTCATGCATTAATGTAAATCCTACTACTGGGACGAGTCAAATATTTACAAGAGGGGACCAGACCAGATCTTGCGACTCTGTGTGCCAGAGACTACTTTTCAGTGCATACTTTTTCAATGCCATGACTCACCCTATGGCGGACATTTCGGAGGTCAATGCACAACAACAAAAGTGTTACAAAACAGGTGTTATTGGCCAACTCTATTTAAGGATGCGCAAGAATATTCTATGAAACGTGACAAGTGCCAACGCATGGGAAACATTTCAGAGAAGAATGCGATGCCGATGAACATTATATTGGAATTGGAACTCTTCGACGTGTGGGGCATAAACTTCATGGGACCCTTTCCACCATCAAATGGTCACAAGTGTATTCTGTTTGCAAGTGGATTGAAGCGGTATCATGTATCGCAAACGATGCGGCGACAGTCTCTAGATTCTTACAGAGAAATATCATCACTCGTTTTGGCACCCCACGTGCCATAATAAGTGATTAAGGCTCCCACTTTGTCAATGGCATCATTAACAAACTATTGCTCAAATACAATGTCCGTCATAAGATCGCCACCGCATATCACCCCCAGATAAACGGCCAAGCCAAGGTGTCTAATAGAGAAATCAAGCTAATTTTAGAAAAGGTGGTGAATCCCTCACAAAAGAATTGGGCCATGAAGCTTGACGATGCCTTGTGGACATCCAGGACTGCCTATAAAACACCCATAGGCATGTCCCCGTATGCGTTGGTGTTTAGGAAGGCATGTCATCTACCACTGGAATTAGAGCACAAGGCACTGTAGGCAGTGAAGAAGCTTAGCTTTGATTTGAGGACTGCAGGGGAGGAGAGAAAACTTCAATTGCTCGAGCTAGACGAATGGAGACTTCAAGCGTATGAAAATGCCAAGATCTATAAAGAACGTACAAAACATTGGCATGACAAACGATTGTGTGAAAAGAATCTTCAGGTTGGTTAAAAGGTCTTGCTATTCAACTCTAGGCTACGACTATTTCCGGGAAAATTGAAATCACACTAGTCCGGACCATTCATAATTAAAAAAATATTCCTGCACAGTGCGGTCGAATTAACAAATGAAGAAGGGACCAACACATTTAAGGTCAATGGACAAAGAGTCAAGATGTATCACGAAGGAGACTTTCAGCACGAGAAAACCTCCGTGGACCTGAGGAATCCAGAATGAAGAAGAAACGAGTAGTCCCTACGTTGATATGCGACACAAACTCATCAGGGACGAATCCTTTTTTTTAGTATCCTTTTGATATTTTTCTTTCATGAATTTATCTTACTTTTTGCATAACCACTACTCTTTAGAATTACCAACTCTGTCTTTCATACTTTTTATCCTCTTGACATTTAGCAATGATCGTAGTGAACGATTGCGATGGAGCTATGCAATAACCTCAAACATGCGACCAGTTTGATTAGTCCATCGCAATCGAGGAATTAGCCCACCGCAAGAAAGGATGTGATCAAAGATGATGAGGGCAATAGAGCAAATTTGGGGGTTGTGTCCTTGACTCATCTTATTTAAATTTTGCACTTCTCGCATTTCATTTTAATATTCCTAAATTCTACTATCGCATCCTCTTTAGTTTGACTCAATCATTGAATTTTGATTACTTTATTTAGTCACCGCATTCTTCCTCGTACCAATTATGACTTCAATGATGAAATTCATGCCTTTATTTCTTATCGCATGTACTAGAGTCAAATTAATTTTAGAACAATCAATTCATGAAATATTTCTAAAAGTTAGTGGTCCACTAGCTTTCCTTCAAAACGATTTTTACGAAATTTCCTAAGTTCATCACATGAGTTATTTAGTCTATCAACAATGAGGACATTGCTGTGTGTAAATTTGAGGGTGCTAGTATTGTTATTTTCAACCTTGCTACTTTTAGAAATTAAATAAAAAAAATAGAAAAAAATAATAAATTACAACGTTGAGATTGGATCCTACTTGTAGTTGGATATCCGCATGACACCAGTGGGGGCAAGCCAAAACGAAGGTAGGAATCGTGATCAACGCATAAACCAAGTGATCGCAACTTCGCTGCCAAATAAAGAAATGGGCATGAGTTTTGACTGAGAAAAAGAACCTTGCTCATAGTTGGATGCTTGCATGACACCCTGGGGGCAAGCGAAAATTAAGGCTGGGCAGTTGGATCAGCGCAAGATCACAAAAAGAATATCTAAATCGCGCAAGGGTAAAAATCACTTGGAAACACCTCGGCTGGAGAAAGTTTTGAAATAAATCATGCGATGTCCCAGAAACGAGTAAAGCTTTTTTTTAAGGTTAAACTTGCGGTCCCTAAAGATTAGAAATATTTTAGGCAAAGATCAGGTTAGAAATAAAGAAGCCATTGGTTCATGAAATTTGAATAAGGCACCTTGAGAAGTCTAGGTAGGGTAAAAGCGGTTGACTTTTTAAAGAAAATCTTTGGTCTATGCTTGAGGACAAGCATTGTTTTAAATTTAGGGGTGATAACTAGTAGAAATACAAGTTATTATAGCTCAAATAAATAAAACAATGAGAGAATGCGATGGTAAAATAAGCAATATCATGTCCAAAAGCGCTAAACTAAGAAATTGCGATCGTAAGTGCCCATCGCATAAAAGCAGTTAATTTACTTATTTTGTGCAGGAAAAATACGATGGCACAAGTCAAATTGCGATCCAAAGGAACAAGGCATCAACGCGCTTGAAGAATGCGATCATAAGAATTTTCTTAAAAAGGTGGCCGCATAAAGACTGCGCATAAGGTGACAACACAATAAATCACGATAGGATGGAACGCTGATAACGGTCAAATCCGAATTTAGTTGACAAGCTGTTAAAGCCAAACTGTAGCAAGTACACTCAACTTTCATTGACCATTAATCAGCGCATCAAAGCAGGGGAATTAATGACCACCCATCATTGCAATCATTAGCAAGAAAGGCTGCTTCACCTTGAGCTCTATAAATACCAAAGGCCACCATTGTAAAACGGTTAACAAGTTAGAGAGGAAGCAGTTAGTCTGTTCTCGTACATACTTATACTTATACTTAGAGGACAGAGATGAGCAAGGAGACAAGAAAGCCGAGAGATCATTCTCGAATAGATCGAGAGACTGCCGGCAAGCGTTACAAAGAAGGGAGGGCCAATACTTGCGAGGGCAAGAATTCTAGAACAGAGTTGGAGTGAAAATGAACAATGTAAAAGGCCACGGGAAGCAAAACATTGCTTACCAGGCTTCTTATCTCCCAATTCCATTTAATATTTTGTATTAAGTACTTTACTTATAGAAAATGGAAATCTCATTTCAACCTATATTCATTCTCTCCATACTGCGCATGAGTAGATAAATTTCTGAATGGGTTAAGAAGTACTTAGCTAGCATGACTTAAGGTTTACATTTTATGCGATCATTTGTCTTATGTATGCATCATTCATCCTCTAGATATACTTGAGAGAGTAGTCTAAAGATAGAATCTAGACTTGAGAGAGTCAGATTAGAATCTAGGCTTGAGAGAGTCAGATTAGAATCGCATAAGCAAGAAGTAGAAACTTAGACATAAGTTCTATTGCTATTTACACATCGCATGCGCCCTAGAAATAGGCATGATTGTATGCGGTCACCTTGTTTTATGTGTGCATCATTCATCATCACATAGACAAGAATAGAAGCTTAGACATAATTCCTATCGACTTTTTCGTATACATCGCATGTGTCTTAGAAATAGGAATTATGGCATTCTGCATTGAGAGATGACGTGCTTTTATTTGTGTGTAGCATGATCGCATAACTTGTGCATAATCTTAGGAAGTGTTAGCTAAATCCCTTCTAAACCCCTTCATCGCATACTCATTGTAACTCTCGATTTCATCAACTCTGCGTTCAACTCCGTCACATAGGGAAAACCTTAATCAAAACACCATCCACTTCATTTGTTTTTACCACCGCAAGAGAATCAAAGTGATTGTCGCATATTTACTTAGTAGTCCCTGTGTTCAACCCTGGACTCACCAGGAAACCTAATAAGGCTTATACTTGGGTCTTGTTAGGAAAACTTGCATGATCACCGTATATCACACATCACCGCGAACTCAAACCATAACACATCACAAGTACACGCATCAGGCGATCTGTCCACTCTCACGCATACACATCAAAGGATCGTCTTCTTAGGCAGGAGTTCACAACTCACTTAAAATTCAGGTCATATCACCTATAGTCATCTTGGTGAAATATAAGTCTCTATTATGAATGATGTTATATAATGAGACTAGTCATTTCGTGGTCCGATCTTATACAAACCCCTTTATACAGAATACTTCCGCTCCTCACATGTCTCCACATGAATGATCAAGATCAGATCATTTGTAGCATTTTACAACAATTGTAACATCTAGAAAGTAGGTCGTATTCGTAATGTCACTAGGCTAAGGTATCCAGTTTTATCCATCTACTACAGACCATTTAGTTTATCACTTAAACATGATCCACCAGTATGTCTTTACATACATGTTTAAGCTACAAATGATAACATTGGATGTTAATGTTGGGGTTGATGCCCTACATCTCGTAGGGTTCTATAGTTTATAAACCTTGTACGAACAAACTTGTATGTGATTAATAATATTTGATATTTTATTCACTTTGTCTAAGAAATATATGATATTTTAGTTGCATTAACCATAAACCAATAAACTAACATCCAAGGTTATCGTTATAACTTAAACATGTATGTGGAGACATACAGGTGGATCATGTTTAAGTGATAACCTAAATGGTCTGTAGTATATGGATAAGGTTGGGTACATTATCCTGGTGACACTACGAGTATGACCCACTTTGTTGACAATTCATGTACTAGACATGTGAGCGGGGATATTCTAGACAAAGAAATTTGTATAAGACTGGACTAAGAAATTTTTAGTCTAATTATATAACGACGTTCATAATACAGACTTTCATTTCGCTAGGATGACCATAGGTAACCTGACCTTAATTTTGAGTGAGTTGTGAACTCCTACCTATGAGGGTGGTCCTTTGATTTGTATGGGTGAGAGTAGCCAGATCACTGACTCAACAAGCCTACCATTTTGGGGATTCATCTAATTGGGGAGCTGGGAACTCAGCTACACAAGGTGGAATTTACTCCTTCCCCAAAGCAGGGGTAAATAGATAAATTGCTTCCTTAAGGGCTAATTCCGTGTCTTGAACAATGTGGCGCCACACCCTCTCTTGGTCAGAGAGGGGTTTAGTAATAGTGGGACTATGATCTATTGTTCATTAGAGGGATCAGTGGTACCTAAGGAGTAGATCTATCTACATGGGCAAAATGGTAATTTGGCCAGTTATACTTACGAGCAATTTGTGAAGGGTCATCGTACTGTTTATTGGTTATATCCAATGGACACAGAAATATATTTGTAGTTGTCGGTCTTTAGTGGAGTACCCAACAGTTAACGGACGACGAATAATGTAATTAAAGAGTTTAATTAATTATTCACGTACCGTTGGAGCTTCAAGCTACAAGTCTATACGGTCCCCTTGGTAGCTTGAAATGATTTAGTTAAGAATCAGTTTTTGGGTTAATTTGAATTTTTCATATTAATAAGAGGGAATTTAATTATATATGATATAATTAAATTAATTCAATTATATATGATATAATTCAATTAATTCAATTATATATGATATGATTGACATAAAGTATTTGATACATAATAGTTTGATTGGAGGAATAAATATTTGAATGTTATTCAAATATATTTACCAAGTGGATTGAGTTCTTCAAAGGTATAATCACTTCAACCCTGTTTTGTTGTTCAAAAGCATGTTGTAATTTTATTAAAATGCATAATCTGAATGTTTTACTATAAATGTTTTTTTCAATTGAAATGGGATTTGGACGATTCTCTTCCGCTCATAGGTTCTCTGTAAAACGAGATCCTTCAATTGGTATTAGAGCCAGTTTGTAGTTCTGATTCCAAATTCCATTTGCTATATTGAAATCGTTTGCAGTTTAGTGGGTTTTATTTTCAGCATTGCTTTAATCGTTAAATGTATGCGGATGGCTGTTGATGGATATTTACGGGGTAGTAATCTCTGTTTTGGCTTTCTGTTTACATTTCAAAAGTTAATTTGTAAGGGCCTCTATGTTTTTGGGCATTAATTCTTTCAATCGAGTTTGTATTCGTTTTGGTTTCTGAGTTGTTCGTGAAGCTTCAAACGTGAAGGTTGTAGTGTGTTTCGATGGAGAAGACGAAAAAGTGGTCGCATCGTGTAGCTAGAGCTAAACGATCGTTTAGATTTTGCTATGCGTTTGTGTAGAATTTTCTATATGATCGTGCAACATCTACTAAACGATTGCATAGCTAATGCTACGTGATTGTGTAGAGTTTTCTACTCGATCATGTTGCGTTGGCTTCATGATGGCGTAGGCGCTCGAGGAGTAGACGATCACACAGTATATGATACTCGATGNGATCATGTTGCGTTGGCTTCATGATGGCGTAGGCGCTCGAGGAGTAGACGATCACACAGTATATGATACTCGATGCAAGGTATGCGTGCTAAACGATCGTGTAGACTATCATTCTTGACGCATAATCATTAGCTACACGATCGCATAGTATACGATACTCTGTGCACGCTACTCAATCGTGTAGACTATCATGCTCATCTCATAGTCTTTAGCTACACGATTGCATGGTATGCGCTAATCGAAGCACACTGCACGATAACGTGGACTTTCATGCTCATCGCATAGTCCAAAGCTATGCAATCGTTGCTACACTATTGCTTATACTCGATGCTCATTGCTCGACGATCATGAGATTTGCTACATGATTAAGCTGCAAGGCATCAAGGCGAGCGATTCAAGACCCAGTTCACCTATGTTCGAATTGGTGGACTCAACTTTTGTAATAGTTTAGCCTTTATTTTTACAATTTTGAGATTTACTATCCCGGTCCATCAACTTTATTTAAATATGCATGTGATGTATGTTTATTATATATATCATAATGTATGTCATATAATTTTAAAACCCACCATAGGTTATGCATTTATTTTCATGCATCATTTTATATTATAAGTGTTATAATATATTAGAATGCATGATTAAATTTCATAAAGCATGCTCATGCATCATATAATATAAGAGTTATAATATATGTATGCATGCATTATAGCATGTTCATGCATCATTTATGTTATAAATATTTTAATATAAGGTTGTATGTATGTATGAAATGTATGTTATAGCTTAATTCATTACTTGTTTATATAAAAGTTATATATTAGTAATGAATGAACATTGCATGAAGCATGACACTACTTTAGGTAATTTATAATTGTTATAAATAACTTATGTATGTCTATCTAGCAATGTTGATTGGTTTTAATTGTTTCATTTTTATATGTGTTAAAATAAATGACATTAGAATTAAAATCAATAATAAAGAGTTGCATGCACACCTTAGGTTTTAATAATCTTTTAAAATTATTTTAAAATTTGATTGAGATGGACCTAAGATCACATTTCTAATATGATTAGAAATCTAAGTTTATTCTTCATTTCAGGGAATTAGTTCCTTGAATGTATCTATAATGGATCTTTTGGCTAAGGCTGGTTCTAGCTAGGCTGGGGTATTTAAGTCGATGGAAATGTCACACCCCTACCTGAGAATCTACCTGGAAAGGTGAATTAGATATATTTGTTACATGCATGCAAATTTGATGAAAGTTTGTTCAAGAGTTTAATAAGACTTGAATCAAAGTAGTTTAATCATAAAAAACAAGTGTTTTTTTAGCAAATTAAACAAACCACTTGGTTAAAATCAGCAGCTGGATTTTCTAGGTTAATGAACCCTAGGTAGAACATTCAGTGGGAGGTAAATGGAATATATGATACTTCACTTTAACCTCTACACGTTTCTCCCTAAAAGTTTACACCATGAGATTTATCCTTGACCTCGAGGAACCATGAGATTGTCCCCCTACGGGTGACATTTGGGTAGGTCAATACCAAGGTGAATGGAGAGAATGTTCATAGTAAGTGAGAGTGGGACGTATGACAACATATCCCTCGGTCTCTCTCAGTAGTGTGGATAAAGTTTTTGTGCATCGCCTCATGGCATCGTGAGTGTCCCCCTAAAGGATGATAGTATTGCAGAACTCTTTATTTGATCTCCAGAAATGGATAGGGTTGCTTTAATCTTGTCCTAATCAGCTTTTCCCTATGGTTGACTCATTAGGGCAGGACTCTAGGACCTAAAATGAGGGGTTACACTTACACAGAATTGTTAAGGATGTGAACAGATTCTGGACCGAACAATGGTGACTATTAGATTCAGTTACAAGGAGTTGTTTCTGTCTAATGGTTGAGAATGTCTCATTTCAATGAAGGGGCACTCGATCACCCTACGGTGACTTTTGTCCTGCCTCACTGAAGCATCATTAAAAAATAGATATCACTTAGGGTACACTAGACTAATTTGCTAAAACTTGATTGGTTTTAAAGTGGTTTAATGCAAGTAGACTTAATTAAGTTTGTTCATTTTTTAGCAATTTAAATATGGCTACCGCGACCTTAAGTTTACTTGTCGCCGATAAGTTAACTGGAAAAAATTATGCTAGTTTGAAAAACACCATTAACACGATATTGATCATCGATGATCTCCGTTTCGTCCTTACGGAGGAGTGTCCTCCTATTTCACATCCTACTGATTCTCGAAACATTCGAGACACGTATGAGCATTAGATACGGGCGAACAAGAAGGGCCGAGAGTACATCTTGACCAACCTTAATGAAGTTTTGGCCAAGAAGCATGAGCCCATGGTCACTGTACGCGAGAACATGGAGTCCTTGGCACGACGCTCTTAAGTACATCTTCAACTCACGGATGAAAGAAGGAACATCTGTTCGGGAGCATGTTCTAAACATGATGGTCCACTTCAACATGGCAGAGATGAATGGCTCGAGCATTGATGAGGCCAACCAGGTTAACATTATTCTTGAATCATTACCAGAAAGCTTCCTTCATTTCGTTAGCAATGCTGTTCTGAACAGGGTTGACTAAAACCTTACAACTCTACTTAACAAGTTGCAAACTTTCCAATCTTTGTTGAAAAGCAAGGAGAAGAAGGGTGAAGTAAATGTTGCTTCATCATCCAAAAAGTTCCACAAAGGTTCGACCTCTGGAACTAAGTCTGAACCTTCTTCCTCTAGCATTAGAAAGTGAAAGAATAAGAAAGGTGGTAAGGGGAAGGCACCTGCTAACCCACAACCTACTAGTTCAAGAGGTAGGCAACTAGTGAGGGTTGACAAGGAAAAATGTTTCCATTACAATCAGAATGGGCACTGGAAGAGGAACTTCCCCCAGATATTTAGCAGAAAAGAAGAAGGCCAAACAAGGTAAATGTGATTTATTAGTTTTGGAAACTTGTTTAGTGGAGAATGGTGATTCTACCTGGATTATTAACTCTGAGGCTAGTAAGCATGTTTATTCTTCATTTCAGGGAATTAGTTCCTTGTGGCAGCTTAGTGCTAGTGAGATGACGATGCGGGTTAGAACCGGACACGTCGTCTCAGCTGTGACAGTGGGAGATCTCCAGTTAACTTTACAGAACAAATTTCTCGTTCTGAATGATGTATTTGTAGTTCCCGGTTTAATGAGGAACTTAGTTTCTGTAAAGCGTCTGCTTGAATGTAAATATCAACTATTTTTCTCTTATAATAAAGTGTTTATTACTAAGAATAGAGTTAATATATGTTCTGCACAATTGGAAAGTAATTTGTCTATGCTAAGGCCATTAGTAACAAATTCCCTCCATAACACAGAGATTTTTAAATGATCGTCACTCAAAATAAATGACTTAAAACTTCTCCTAAAGAAAATGCCCAACTTTGCACCTAAGATTAGGTCACACTAATCTCAATATGATTGAGAGGTTGGTGAAGAATGAACTTCTAAGCGAGTTAAAAGAAAATTCTTTACCTGTGTCTGAGTCATGCCTTGAAGGAAAAATGACTAAAAGATCTTTTACTGGAAAAGTTTATAGGGCCAAATAACCTCTAAAGCTAGTGCATTCAGACCTTTGTGATCTAATGAATGTAAGAGTCAGGGGAGGTTATGAATATTTCATCACTTTGACTGATGATTATTCTAGATATGGGTACATTTATTTAATGCAAAATAAGTCTGAGTCTTTTAAAAAGTTCAAAGAATTCAAGGCTGAAGTTGAAAACGCATTAAATAGAACGATGAAAACACTTCGATCTGATCGAGGTGGAGAGTTTTTGAATTCATCTTTCCAGAACTATTTGATAGAACATGGAATAGTTTTCCAACTCTCAGCACCTAGTACACCTCCGCAGAATGGTGTATCAGAAAGGAGAAATCGAACCCTGTTGGACATGGTTCGGTCCATGATGAGTTACGCTTCCTTACCTAACTTGTTTTAGAGTTATGCGATGGAGGCTACAACTTATATCCTGAACTTTGTTCCCTTCAAGAGTGCTATCAAAACACCTTTGAAGTTATGGAATGGTCATAAAGCTAGTTTACAACAATTTAGAATTTTAGTTTGCCCAACACATGTGCTTGAGGCTAATCTTAAGAAACTGGAACCACCTTCAAGGTTATGCCTATTTTTAGGCTACCCCAAGGAAACGAGAGGTGGTTATTTCTAACATCCTAAAGAAAACATAGTGTTTGTATCGACAAATGCTACTTTTCTTGATGAGGATCATATAAGGGAGCACAGACTTAGAAGCAAAATCGTGTTGAACGAGCTTTCCAAAGAAACTACTGAATCTTCAACAATAGTTATTGAAGAGCCTATTACCTCAACAAGAGTTGTTGAAGTAGGTTCATCTAGTAGGTCAAATCCACCTCAAGTGTTGAGAGAACCTCGACGAAGTGGGAGGGTTGTGAACTCACCTATTCGCTATATGGGTTTAACTAAAATCTTAGATATGGTAGTTGATGGGGAGGTTGAGGATCCATTGTCTTATAAGAAGGCAATGGAGGATGTTGACAGAGATGAATGGATCAAAGCCATGGATCTCGAAATGGAGTCTATGTACTTCAATTCAATTTGGAATCTTGTAGATCAACTTGATGGGGTTAAACCTATAGATTGTAAATGGATCTACAAAAGGAAACGGGGTGTTGATGGAAAGGTGCAAACCTTCAAAGCTAGACTGGTGGCAAAGGGTTATACCCAGGTAGAGGGAGTCGACTGTGAGGAGAACTTCTCACCTGTTGCCATGCTGAAGTCTATTCAAATCCTCCTATCCATTGCCTCAGATTATGACTATGAGATATGGCAAATGGATGTCAAGATTGCTTTTCTGAATGGCAATCTTGAGGAGACCATTTATATGGTGCAACTCGAGGGATTCATAGTCCAAGGTTAAGAGAAAAATGTTTGCAAGCTTAATCGGTCCATTTATGGACTAAAACAACCATCTCAATCTTGGAATATAAGGTTTTGATCAGAACATTGATGAGCCTTGTGTCTACAAGAAGATCATCAACAATTTAGTAGTTTTCCTAGTGTTGTATGTAGATGATATCTTACTCATTGGAAATGATGTAGGTTTACTAACTACAGTTAAGAACTTGCTAGCAACCCAATTCCAAATGAAATATTTGGGAGAGGCTCAGTTTGTTCTTGAGATTCAGATATTTCGGGATCGAAAGAACAAAAGGCTAGCACTGTCTCAATCATCGTATATTGATAAGATGTTGATCAAATATTCAATGCAGAACTCTAAGAGGGGCCTATTGCCTTTTAGGCAAGGAGTTACTTGGTCTAAGGAACAGTGTCTTAAGACACCTCAAGAGGTTGAGGAAATGACACGGATCCCCTATGCATCTGTCGTAGGTAGTTTGATGTATGCGATGTTATGTACCTTACATCTGCTATGCAGTGGGGATAGTCAGTAGATATCAATCTAATCTAGGATATGATCACTGAACAGCCGTTAAGAACATTCTTAAGTATCTATGGAGAACGAGGGACTACATGCTTATGTATGGTTCTAAGGATTTGATCCTTACAGTATACATGGACTCTGATTTTCAGACTGATAGGGATTCTAAAAAGACCACTACAGGATCAGTGTTCATTCCTAACGGGGGGGCTGTAGTATGGCGAAGCATAAAGCAGGGGTGCATCACGGACTCCACCATGGAGGCTGAGTATGTAGCGACTTGTGAAGCTACTAAGGAGGCCGTTTGGCTCAAGAAATTCCTACCTGATCTGGAAGTTGTTCCAGACATGTCAAAGCCCATCTCACTTTATTGTGATAATAGTGGTGTTGTGGCTAATTCCCGTGAGCCTAGGAGTCATAAGCGCGACAAGCACATAGAGCGGAAGTATCATCTCCAATTCCTCAGAGATTGTGCATCGAGTGGACGTGATTTTCACGAAGATAGCTTCGGAGTGCAATGTTACTGATCCATTTACGAAGGTCCCTCACGACTACAATGTTTGAGGGTCAACTGTAGAGTATGGGTCCATGGGACAGACCATGACTAAACTAGAGCAAGTGGGATATCTTGTACTGGGCGTGTTATGTCCTAGCTTATTGTTTTGTGTACTTGTAATTTGATTATCTGTACACCACATCTAGCTTTAGGACAAGTGGGAGATTGTTGGGATTGATGTCCTAAATCTTGTAGGGTTCTATAGTTTGTAACTTTGTACGAACAAACTTGAATGTGATTAATGATATTTTGATATTTTTATTCACTTTGTCTATGAAATATATGATATTTTTAGTTGCATTAACCACAAACCAATAAACTAAATCGAAAGTTATCGTTGTAATATAAACATGTATGTGGAGACATACAGGTGGATCATGTTTAAGTGATAACCAAAATTGTCTGTAGTATATAGATAAGGCTGGGTACCTTATTCTGGTGACACTACGATATGACCACTTTGTAGATGTTACAAATGTTGCAAAGTGCTACAAATGATCTGATCTTGATCATTCATGTACTAGACATGTGAGTGGGGATATTCTATACAAAGTAGTTTGTATTAGACAGACCAACGAAATGTTTAGTCTCGTTATAAATAACGCCATTCATAATAGAGACTTTCATTTCACTAGGATGACCATAGGTAACATGACCTTAATCCTGAGTGAGTTGTGAACTCCTGCCTATGAGGGCGGTCCTTTGATTTGTATGGGTGAGAGTGGTCAGATCACCGACTCAACAAGCCTACCATTTTGGGGGATTCGTTTGATTGGGGAGCTGGGAACTCAAGCTACACAAGATGAAATTCACTCCTTCCCCGAAGCAGGGGTAAATAGATAAATTGATCCCTTAAGGGCTGATTTCGGGTCTTGAACAATGTGGGGTCACACCCCTCTTAGCCCAAGAGGGGGTTTAATCATAGTGGGACTATGATCTATTGTTCATTAGAGGGATCAGTGGTACCTAAGGAGTTTGATGTAACTATAAGGGAAAAACGATAATTTGACCCAGCTACTTACGAGCAATTTGTTAAGGGCCATTGTACTGTTGATTGGTTATATCCAATAGACACAGAAATATATTGTAGTCGAAGTGTGCAGTTGTCAGTCTTTAGTGGAGTGCCCGACAGTTAACAGATGGTGGGATAATATAATTAAGAAATTTAATTAATTATTCACGTATCATTGGAGCTTCGGCTATAGGTCCATAAGGTCCCCTTGGTAGCTCAAAAGAATTTAGTTTTAAAATCAGTTTTTGGGTTAATTTGAATCGTTCAAATTAATAAGAGGGAATTTAATTATATGATATAATTAATTTATTAAATTATATAGAATAAGGAATATAATTCAATTTATTAAATTATATATGATATGATTGACATAATGCATTTGATACATTATAGTTTGATTGGAGGAATAAATATTTGAATGTTATTTAAATATATTTACTATGAATGAGATTCATAGTTGTTAAATTTAATATAAATATGATTTATATTAAATGCCATAAAATAGAGAAAAAGAACTATAGTTTATATTGTATACGATGCAATATTAAAACTATAGATTATAAATATAATATGATAAGTTGGTTATCATATTTATTTATATTATTTATTATTTTGGATAATTAATCATTTTTCTCTCTAACCACCTTAGTGGGAGGTTAGTTGGTTTTTATGGCAAATGTGGGATAAATAAAATATGAATTTTATTTTTCCATATCCAAGACACATGAATTATGGAGAATCTGTACGATAGATTGAGAGAGCATATACGATAGGCTCACAGTCTATACGATTGAGTGATCTTACTATACGATAGAGAGTTTCTTCTTCAATCATCTTCCTCCTCCAATCTCACAAACTCCCTCCTAACCAAAATAGCCAGAGCCCACCACTCCTAGGTTCTCACCTGATAATACTACAGAAACCAAGTGGTTGTGTCTTCCCCTTTTTGGTTCGAGTTCTATTGTTGTTTGAGGCGTTCGTGATTGTTCGAGTAGTTCGTGATAGTTCGACGGATTTACGTGAAGAAGAGTTCTTCAAAGGTAAAATCACTTCAACCCTGTTTTGTTGTTCAAAATCATGCTGTAATTTTATTAAAATGCATAATATGAATGTTTTATTATAAATATTTGTTTTCAATCAAAATGGGATTTGGACGATCTGCTTCCGCTCATACGTTCTCTATAAAACAAAATCCTTTAGTTAGTTTATTAGTTTGTGGGTTTAATGCTACTAAATGTCAAATAAAATATCTCATATTTTATTAAATAAATAAAATGTTTGTACAATACAATTACAAACTACAGAACCCTAAGAGTTTTAGGGTATCAACCCCAACAATCTCCCACTTTTTCTAAAGCTAGTGGGGTGTATAATGTACAAGTCATACTAATATATAAGTACAAAAAACAATAAACTAGGGCGTAAAACGAGCCCGGTACAAAATCTCTCACTTGACCTAGACAAAATGTGATATGTCCTGTAGACCCATAATTTACAGGTGACCCTCAAATACCTTAGCCGTTAGGGCCTTTGTAAATGGATCAACAATGTTGTGCTTCGAAGTTATCAGCGTGACGACGTCCCCTCGATGTACAATCTCTCATATGAGATGATACTTTTGCTCTATATGCTTCCCGTGCTTGTGACTCCGAGGTTTTCGGGAATTAGCCACATCACCACTATTATCACAATAAAGGGTGATAGGCTTTGACATGTCTGGAACCACCTATAGATCAGTCAGAAATTTCCTGAGCCACACAACTTTCTTACCAACTTCACAAGTCGCTACATACTCAGCCTCCATGCTAGATTCAACAATGCACCCCGCTTAAATCTTACTTACATGTCTTTTTATTTGTATTAAATCTGAACTTGTTAAGTACTATTTATATATATATATATAGGGTCTTGAAGTATGATGATGGAATTAGAGTACTTGATGAAGATGAAGATAAAGAACTTGATGAAGGTTTTTGGAAGAATGGTATAAAATTTTGTTTACATTTTACAAAACTTGTATTTTGTCTCTTTCAATTTGTGTTGTTTATCATTTTTTTTTTGCTCTTATGATTTGCTAAGTGCTGGTGAAATTTTGGGATGTGTATGTAGAATTATACATGCAATTTATGTCCATGTTGGATAGAAAAGGAAATTATTTAGAATTATATATGCAATTTATTTGGTTGTTGGATGTAAGCTGTAAATCAAGTAAGAATAGACATTTTGTAATTTATTGATGAATTTTTGGTGAGTCTCTTTGTGATGGATTCTTATAAAATTGTTCCATGTTTAATAATAATGATAACCAAATTCTTATAAAATTTTTGGTGAGTCTCTCTTGAATAAACAAGTTCATGTTGATTTTTTCAATATTAAAAAAAAAACTGACCTGATCCGACCCGATTGATCCCGGTAGGGTTGGGTCAGGTTATGCTTGTACAGAAGCAATTCATTTTGGGTCAGGTCTATTTTCCTCAAAAACCAATTGACTCGATCCGGTTACGTCCCTACTTCATATTAGTAAAAATATCTTTCCACAAGCACACTATCCTCAAACATAGGTCGTATTTCATCGAATTGGGTTGACAAACTTTGTCTTCTGTTTCTTTATTTTTAATACCTATCATTCTGGTTGTTATTGAAATTGCAGATACATTTAGTGTGGCATCACTATAGTGCAGGTTGAATACCTTATTTTCATTCTTGTTGCGAGAAGATGGAAGAAAAAATTTTTAACCACTTTTCTCATATTTTTTTTCATTGTGAGAAGATTTGATAAACAATTCTATCAATAATTTTTTTAGCTTTTGGATTTTTTTCGGTTCTTTTCGTTGCAAGAAAAATTACAATACTTTAAATTTCTAACATGTTGTAATTTTTCTCGAACTTTTTCACTATGAGAAGGTCGAAACGAATTACAACACCCAATTTTAAAGGTTCTTATATATTACTCATGACTAATTAAAGATTTTTTTTTACTATGTCTTGAACAATTAATCATTCGCCTCATTTCTTTAGGAATTAACCGTGACTCGTATTTGTATTTTAGGTCATTATGGCGGATGTAAGAAATAAAGACATAATATAACATGTAATAATCCTACACGTAGATCGAAGAATCAATTGTACTGGATTAATGGAAACGCTTTGTTATGTGTTGTCTGTTACCTTCAACACTTTAGTTCTTTTAGTTGAATGTACTGTTAGCATAAATATTTAAATCTATATTGAATAGATTTAACCCTAGGATCATTCACACTAAATTGTAAAAAATAAATAACATATCGAATTCCATTGTAATTGATGATAGCTTCAAGATGATGATAAGATGACTACAATCTTCCTTAACCAAAACTCTGAATGCCCTTAGTGGGGTCTCTCTCTAGATGAGATTCAAGAAAGACTGAGTGCTTATTGTTTTGGTATATTGGGGACCATAGCCCTAAGGTCTCTTTATATACTAGTTCAGTTAGGATTCCCATTAAACCCTAATTAACTAGGAATGAGCTTCTACCCATTAAATTCATACTCAATTAGGAATCTAAGACCTTAATTAATTAGATCACATAATAGGACCCAATCTAATAAAATAACTCAATGCGATAAATTATTAATTCACATACATAGCCCATACTTTAATTAAACATATTATTATTTAAATATGTCTAACAATCTCCCACTTGGACTATGTCTATGTACCTGATATAATTAAATCACATAAACCTTAAGCACCCATAAATAGGTTATTTCAATAATAGAATTCCTTTTTAGTTCAATCAGGTCCATCTCCTATATTAGTACGGCATGAAGGCGTCTTTCGTCACTACCCTTGTAACTAAACCTTCCTTGATCACCAATTCCAATACATTCAATGACACAGATCAAGTATAGATGGATAGCATGGAAACTACATGCAAAGTGATCTAGATCATGCTTGTTTTCAACTGGTCCAAATTCCTTAATGAGATTATTCTTAAAAACTTTATGCTAAATTGCATGCATGATAAACAAGTTCAGATAATAAAACATAAATCATCAACATTATTTTATATAGAAAATAAACAAAATAAGGTCGAAGAATATCCTCAATAACAAACTCCTACTAAACCATAGAATCAGAAAAGTGACTAACACCCATGTGAGCAACATGCTCATGAAAAACTTTAGGTGGTAAACCTTTAGTTAATGGATCTGCCACCATAGAGTTTGGTCCTATGTGTTCTATTGAAATTTGACCATTTTGAATTCTTTCTTTAACAACCAGAAACTTCACATCTACATGCTTTGACTTTGTATTGCTTTTGTTGTTTTTGACATACATCACTGCCGACTTATTATCACAAAATAATTTTAGTGATTTTTCTATGCCAACCACTATCTGCAGCCCAGTGACAAAATTTCGCAACCATATTTCATGATTAGATGCCTCATAACATGCTATAAATTCCGCAGCCATGGTAGAAAAAGCCGTAAGTGTTTGTTTAACACTTTTCTAAGATACAACTCCTCCAGCCAATATGAAAATATAGCATGAAGTGGATCACAAAGTTTCTTGACATCTAACATAATCAAAATCAGAATACCCAATGATCTCCAAAACTTCTGATTGCCGAGCATATAATCTTTTGTTCTCTGTAGATACCTCATAACCCGTTTGGCTACTTTCCAATGATCCATCCTCAGGTTACTTAAATATCTTCCTAACACTCCAACTATGAACGCAATATCTGGACGCGTACATACTTGAGCATACATTAGACTTCCAATGGCCGATGCATAGGGAACCTTCTACATCTCCTTAGTCTCGAGTGTAGTTTTAGGGTATTGACTTAAATGAAATTTATCACCTTTAGCGATTGGGGTATCTCCTGGTGCACAATCTTTCATGCCAAATCTACTCAAAATATTTTCAATGTAGTTCTTTTGTGATAATCTCAAAATACCTTGAGAATGATCTCGCAGTATTTCAAGTCCTAATATAAAAGAAGCATCACCAAGATCCTTCATCTCAAAATTCCTTTTGAGAAATCTCTTAGTATCATGCAATAAACCTACATCATTACTAGCTATGAGTATGTCATCAACATATAACACCAACAAGATTGATTTACTCCCACTGAACTTGTGATATACACAATCTTTCACTATGTTCACCTCAAAACCAAAGGAGGTTATCACTTCATGGAATTTGTGATATCATTGATTTCTTCAATTTGCACACCATAGACTTTGAATTACCAGACACAAAGTTTTTCGGTTGCACCATATAAATCGTCTCATTAATGTTCCTATTGAGAAACACAGTTTTTACATCCATCTAGTGTAGCTCTAAATCAAAGTGAGCTACTAGTGTCATGATTACTCTAAAAGAGTCTTTCAATGAAACCAGAGAGAAAGTCTCTTTGTAATCAATGCCTTTCTTTTGAGTAAAACCCTTTGTAATAAGATGAGCCTTATATCTTTCGATATTGCTATGTGAATCCCTTTTGATTTTAAATATCCATTTACAACCTATGGGTTTCATTCCTGATGGCAGTTCGACAAATTCCCAAACGTCATTGTCTTTCATAGATTTTATTTTCTCTTCCATAGCACTTATCCACTTTTAAGAGTTAGAACTTTGTAAAGCTTATTGAAAGTTGATTAGATCATCTTCCATTATGCCCACATCATCTTGATGTTCTTGAAGAAACACAATATAATCATCTGGAATGGCACTTTTTCTCTCTTTAGTAGATCTTTTTAGTGGCACTTATTGAGGTTGTTGAGTTTGAACTTGAGGTTCAACGACGGGGACACTTGTTCTATAATTGGTTCAATAATGAAGTCCGGAATTAGAGACTGAACATTATTTATAACCATATGAGGAAAAGAAACCAATTCCTCTTCAAAGACAACTTTCCTTATGTTATCTTCCCTCCCCTCCCCCCCCCCCCCCCCCCCAAACTCAACATCCTCAAGGAATCTAGCATTTCCTGTCTCAAACAATGATCTAGAAGCCAAAAAATTGAAACCTCGAAAGCGCTCAGAATACCCAAAAAAATAGCAGATAATAGTTCTTGAGTCCAATTTTCTTTCATTAGGCCTATAAGGCCTAACCTCAATTGGACAACCCCAGATGTGAAGATGTCTAATACTAGGCTTCTTTCCTGTCCACAACTCATAAGGGGTTTTAGCTACTGCTTTACTAGGTACCTATTAAGGATATATGGTGCAGTCTTTAGTGCCTCACCCCAGAGGGATTATGGTAGAGAAGAATGACTAATCATACTTCTTACCATATCCTTTAAGTGTTCTATTTCACTTTTCCGCTACACCATTCATGTTGGATTTGCCCGACATAGTGTATTACAAGATGATTCCACATTCCTATAGGTATTTGGCAAAGGGCCTTGGATGTTGTTCACTTGATTCATCATATCTACCGTAATATTCATCACCACAATCAGATTTGACAGCCTTAATTTTCTTTCCAAGTTGAAGTTAAACTTCAGCTTTGAAAGACTTGAAAACATCCAAGGATTGAGACTTCTCATGAATT
Organism: Benincasa hispida; assembly: GCF_009727055.1. NCBI lineage: Eukaryota > Viridiplantae > Streptophyta > Magnoliopsida > Cucurbitales > Cucurbitaceae > Benincasa > Benincasa hispida. The sequence goes on along the minus strand of NW_024064779.1, from coordinate 367,852 downwards.
AAATATAGGTACCCATATCTTGAATAGTTATCTATGAACATAAAAAAATATTGTTGTCCATTCTTAGGGAATGGACCACAAATGTCTACATGTATTAGTTCTAAGACGTCTGAGCATCAGTCGGCACCTAATTTTCTTATGTTTTTCTGTTTTCCCTTAATACATACACAAACGTTGAAATTACTTAAATCAAGGGAATCAAAAATTCTATCTGACACAAGTCTTTGAATTCTCTGTTTAGAGATATGACCTAAATGCTTGTGCCATAACATAGCAGAATTCTCATTTAATTTATGCTTTGTACCACATGAATTAGATAATAGGATTTTATTAAATGAGGCAAAAGAATCAAGCATATATAGACTATCAATTAAAGAACTGGTACCAATAAGCTTAGAATCTTGAAAAAGACTAACTTTATTATTTCCAAAAGAAAAAGAAAAACCAAATTTGTCCAAACTGGAAATAGAAACTAAATTCCGTCTAAATGACAGTACAACAAAAGTTCCATTCAGATCCAAATAACAACCAGTTTTTAAAAGTAATCTAAAATTTCCAATAGCTTCAATTGGAACTGCTTTGTCATTACCCACATAGATGAATCTTTCAGCATCACTTGGCGACCAGCTCCACAAGCAACCCTGCATTGATATACTTATGTGAGTAGTAGCACCAGAATCTACCCACCAAGTATATGTAGGTACAGAAGCTAAATTAACTTCAGAACAAACCAAAGTAAGAAGTTTACCCTTCTTTAAACATCACTTGGCGTACTTGGGACAATCTTTCTTGAAGTGACCTTTCCTGTTGCAGAAAAAACAAGGATTTTCATTAGCTTGTTTCTTGTTTTTATTTTTCTGAGATGTCCCTTCTACAACATCCACTAGTTTCCTTTTCTTCTTATCACGAGAGCCTGTTGCCAAATGAGTACTTTCTGTCATTTCTTTCTTAATCCTATCTTTTTCTTGCACACATTTTGAGATAAGCTCATTAATACTCCATTTATCCTTCTGAGTATTATACCTTATCTTAAACTGAGTGAATTGTGCAGGAGAGAGATAAGTACCAGATGTACGAGTAAATTTTCATTTATCTCGATATCAAGTGCCTTTAATTTACCTGCGAGATTGGACATTTCCATAATGTACTCCTTTATGTTTCCATTGCCCTTATACCTCATAGAAGTTAAAGAAGTCAAAAGACTACTTGCTTCCCCTTCCTCATTTTTAGCAAAATATTTCTCAATGTGAGCAAGGAACTTATTGGCATTTTCACTTTTCGTGATAGAGCCCTGAAAAGACTCCAGAATGGAGTGCCTAATGATCTTCAGACACATGTGATTTGACCATTCCCACTTCTCTATATTAGTCGTATTTGGTCCTTGGTAGAATTAAGTTTATCGGTCCTTAATGCAAGGTCCAAATCCATACACCCGAGAAGTATCTCTAGGCTTTCCTCCAAATCTTAAAGTTCGATCCATTCAACTTAGGGATTGAACTTAGATTTCCAGATATTTGAGTAAGACCAACTGAAACAATAAACAGCAAAACATATGCTTACAATTAAAATATAACAAAATAATTTCACATATGTGGTGGTCCCCTTTAACAAGATACCTAACACAACATTGATGTCCAGTCTTTGGGCAAAAACACCAATTGTAAATGGTACTCTCAACGTAGTAATCAAAGTACTGACAATGAACTCTGTAAAAAAATAGCCTTTCTTTGGACTGACTATTTTTTGTTGGGATTGATGTCCTGATTCTCTCGGAGTTTTGTTGTTTTGTAAAGATACACATTGTTTGATAAATAAAACGATTATTATTTAATTCTAGCATTTATTCATATCCAATAAACAAAGCTCCTTGGTTATCTTATGTGAACTTAAGCATATATATGTGATATACAAGTGGATCATGCCTTAAGTGATGACCTAAATAGGTCTGTAGTATAAGAATTAAGGTCAGATACCTGATTCTGGTGACACTATGGATACGACCCGCTTTGTAGAGGTTTTCAAGTGTTGTAAACTACTATAGATGGTAGATTCATGTGGAGACGTGCAAGAGGGATGTCCTATACAAAGAATTTGTATAGGACCTAGACCACGAGATGACTAGACTCTGTATATAATGCAGTTGATACTAGAGACTTACATCTCACCTAAACGACTATAGGTGACATGACCTCAATCCTAAGTGTTTTCGGAACTACTACCTTTGAGGGCAGTCCTTTGATTAGTATGGGTGAGAGTGGCCAGATTGAAACCTCAACGTGCCTACCCTTTTTGGGACTAGCCTGATCTTGGAGCTGGGAACTCAATCCACAAGATGGAATTCACTCTTTTCCCAGAGCAGGGATAAGTAGAGAGATTGCTCCCTTAAGGGTTGATTCCGGGGCTTGAACATAGTGGCCACATCTTCTCTTTGGAAGAGAGGACTCAGTCATAGTAGGACTATGACTTATGTTCATTAGAGGGATCAGTGGTACTTAAAGAGTTAGATGTAATTATAGGGGCATAACGGTTATTGGCCCAGCTGTATTTACGAGCGATCTGTGAAAGTTTGTCGCAATGTTGATTGATTAAGATGAACACATAATATATCTGTGGTAAGGAGAAATCAGTTGTCGGTCTTTAGTGGAGTGTCTGGCAGTTAACGGATGGTAGATCTCGTGACTAAAGAGTTTAGTCAGTTATTCAAGTACCGTTGGAGCTTCGAGCTATAGTTTCATAAGGAACCCTCGGTAGCTTAATAGTTTCAGTTGAGGATCAGTTCTTGGTGTTGATTTGAAATGTTCATATTGACAAAAGGTATTTTGATTATATATGAAATGATCGATTTGGTGTATGAGATATATCTAGTGGAGGATTAATTTAAATGAGATTTACATTAAGTACCATGGAATAGAAAAAGAACTACGGTTTATATGTTTCATGAGATGAAATATTAAAACTATAGGTTATAAATATAGTTTGATAAGTTGGTTATCATTTATCTTTATAATAATATTAGTAATTGGATAATTAAATCTTTTTCTCTAATAACTAATTGAGCGAGAGGTTATTAGTGGTTCATGGTAACAGAGAGATAAAAGAAAAATTGTTTTCCTAATTTTAGTAAGTTTTTTGTCAAAATTGATTTTGAGATTTTCTCTCTCGCAAAAAGAAATCTCACGGAAGTTGTAAAGTAAATTTGATTTACCAAGCAACAGCTTGAGCGAGATAAACGATCATGTAGTGTTTTGTGGCGACAGACACGCAGTTAAACGATGAGCTAAACGATCGCTTAGCTTTTGCTAAACGATTGGGTATCGATCTATACGATAGGTTTCAGCCATCTCCCACTTGCCCAATCGTGTACATGATTGTTGTTTCCTCCTTCGTCTGCCTCATACCAAGTCCAAACAGAGCCCACCCTCTAGATTCTCACACCGATAATACCAAGGTAGCCTTCTTGGTGGTGTCATACTCAACTCGATATCGTCAAGGTTTTGTGGAGACTGTTCGTGCTATTGGGGAGTTCGTGACTGAGGCGATCACAAAGGACGAGTGCACGGTGTTCATGCTGTGTAGCGGTCATGTTGTTGAGCCTTCGAGGATGCTGTGTTCGAGTGTTCGTGAGTAAGAATCATGGAGACGAGTCTACAAATGTTTGTAACATTTCACCTTGTTCATTTGTAGTTTTCATGTTGTAATTTATGTAATGAATGCATAACCAATTGTTTCAATTTTGACTGTAATTTGCAATGTTCATACATGATTGTAATTTGGAATGATCTATTCCACTACTCACGAAAATCCTCGTGTTCAATTTCCTTCAATTGGTATCAGAGCCAGGTTGTTTTGATATTCCAAATTACAAGTCTGTATTAAACTCATTTTACTGTCGTCATGGGTTTTTACATTTATGTTTTATTGTTAAGTGCATTTGTGGATGAAGTTTACGAATGTTTCGGGTTTAATTGCCTTTAGTTAAAGCTTTTGTAATTACAAAGTGAAAATTTGTAAGGGCTCTTGTGTTATTTGGCGTAATTAACTTGCAAATCGAATCTATAATTCAAAGAGTTTGAGTTTGTCGAGTCATTCGTGATGAAGTTTCAGAGCATAGAGATGCGGTTCTCAACAAAAAAGAAGACCAAGCGTTGGTCGTATCGATCGTTGGGATTTATATGTTTATATGTTTCATGAGATGAAATAATAAACTATAGGTTATAAATATTGTATGATAAGTTGGTTATCATTTATATTTATAATAATATTAATTATTGGATAATTAAATCTTTTTCTCTAATAACCAATTGAGTGAGAGGTTATTGGTGGTTCATGGTAACCGTAAGATAAAAGAAAAATTGTTTTCCTAATTTTAGTAAGGTTTTTGTCAAAATTGATTTTGAGATTTTCTCTCTCACAAAAATAAATCTCACGAAAGTTGTCAAGTAAATTCGATTTCTAAGTGACAGCTTGAGCGAGCTAAATGATCGTGTAGTGTTTTGTAAGCGACAGACACACAGCTAAACGATGAGCTAATCGACCGCTTAGCTTTTGCTAGACGATCGCTTAAAGACAGTGACGTAAACAACGGGGTCATCGCATCCCTTCAAAATCAAATGACTGCGATGATGAGTTTGATACAAAGTATCGCAATTAACAACATGGGAGTAAAGAAAGAGTAGGTCAACATAATTGCTCAAACAACCGCAAGTTGTGTCATTTACGGATCATTCATTCGATGGAGGAATGCCCAAAAAATCGACAGTCGGTGTGCTTCATGAAAAATAATCCCTACTCTGATACATACAACCCCGGGTGGAGAAACCACCCAAATATTTCGTGGAAAAATCAACAACAAAACTTCCAACCCGTGGCGCAAAAAGGAGGGCCACCCAGATTTTTCCCGCAAAACAATGGTCTAATGAATAACTAAGCTAGCAGCTTGCAAATACCACAATCTTCGTCCTTAAAGAGCTTGTTGAAGCATTACATCGAGAAAAACGAATCAGTACTTCAGAATCAAGCAACATCCATCCGAAATCTCGAAATTCAACTAGGACAAATTACGGGCGAGCTGAAGAATAGACCGCAAGGAATGTTGCCAAGCTCAACTGAGCTTTCTTGCAATGCTGGGGGTAATGGGAAGGAACAATGCTTAGCAGTCTCCTTGCTAAGCGACAAAATGACTGCGGAAGTAGGGGAGGAGCCCATCGCGACCAACTTGAATTCGGTAACAACCGAGGACCTGTTGACCTATAATTTAGAAAAGCCCGAGAAAATGAACCTTGAAGTTGCGTCCACCCTCAAGTCTTCAGAACATAAGATAGAAGAAGTCCAACTACCACCAGCTCCACAAAGATTGAAAGAAAAACAAAATGAGGAAGAAAAGATCGCAACAGTGGCCGCAACGCAAAATGTTATGATCCCACAAAAAATGTGGGACCCAAGAATCTTCATGATACCATATTCCATGGGAGTGGTCTACAGTGGCCAAGCAATATGCGATCTTGGGGGCAAGTATAAACGTAATGCCACTATCAATCTTCAAACGATTGAGTATTGGCACACTCACGCCCACGACAGAGACTCTTCTGCTTGCGGACAGATCCCTAATACATCCTGAAGGAGAGCTGAAAAATGCCGCAATCTCAATTGATAAATTCATCTTGCCGGCAGATTTCCTCATTTTGGATTATAAAGCAAACGAAAATGCGACTATCATATTGGGACGACCATTCCTTTCGACCGATCGTGCTCAAATTGATGTGCACAAGGGGGAGATTGTAATGAACATTCATGGCAAAAAGCTTCGGATTAAGGCAGTCAAGATCCCAGAGGATAAAGAAAAGAGGGAAAAGCCACCGTGGACGTGAAAAGACCAGCTTAGAATAAGCAGTCCCTGAGTTACTATATAACTAAACCTCATCAGGGACGCAACTCTTTTGAATATCCTTTTTCCTACATCAATACTTCATGAACTTTCATCATCTTGTTATTATCCATCATCTTGTGGAGGCGCCACACGACGAAGCAACTTATCTTATTCTGTCACCGCAATCTAAAGAAGAAAGATCGCCGAAAAGTAGGATGCATCAACAAACAATACGGGCGACAGCGCAAATTTGGGGGTTGTATTCTTCCTTCACTTTATTCCAAATTTTGCACTATCGCATGCCATTTTAATTTTGAAAGTTTTATCACCGCATCCTCTTTGATTACCGCAATCATTTAACATTGATAAATTTAGTAAGTCACCACATGCTTTCTTTTTACCAATTATGATTTCAATGATGAAACACATGCATCTATTTGTTCGTATATACTAGAGTTAACTTAATTTTAGGACAAGTCACCTCAAGAACTATTTCTAGAAGTTAGTGGTCTACTAGCTTTCTTTCAAACTGACCCTTTACCAAACTTTCTAAGAACATCGCATGAATTCTTTCAATCTTTTGGCAATGAGGACATTGCTGCATTTTAAATTTGGGGGTGAGGTATTAATTTTTGACCTTGCTATTTTTAACTTTATAAAAAATTGAGAATAACAACTCCACTGTCAACGCAATGGGTAAACCCATGTTCATAAGAGTTAAGTTGTGAAGGGCACTTACCCATAGTTGGATGTCTGCATGACAAACGTGGGAGCAAGCCAAAACGAAAGTAAGTCGCCAGGATCAGTGCATAAATAAATGACAGCAACTCCACTGCCAAGCAACTCCGTGCCTTGCTTGTAGTTGGATGTCCACATGACACACGTGGGGGCAAGCCAAAACGAAGGCGAGGCACTTGGATCAGCGCAAGGTCAGAAAAAATAATAATGTCAAAAATATGCAAGGATAGAAATCATTTGACACCCCAGTGAAAAAAAAGTTTTTTTTGAAATAAATCATGCGATGTCCTGGAATTTAGTAAAGTTCTTTTGAAGGTTAAACTTGTGGTCCCTAGGTCTTAGAAATATTCTAAGAGGAGACTTGAATAAGAATTGAGGAAATTTTGGTGTATAGGATTTGAATGAAGTATCCTTGAGAAATCTAGAAAAAGAGATTGTGGTTGACTTGCTAAAGGAAATCTTTAGCTTATGCTTGAGGACAAGCATTGTTTAAATTTGGGGGTGTGATAACGGGCCAAAATGCACATTATTACAGTGCTAAGTTATTAAACAATGAAGGTTTGCTTTGATAAAATATGTTAGATTGCATCCAAAAAGCATTAAGTTCATAACATTGCGATCGCATGCATTTATCGCATAGAAACGGTTAACTTTTGTATTTTTATGCAGAATATGCGTTGACGCAAGGCAGAAAGCGCGATCACAAGAAATCAATAGTCGAGCGCAGCATTATCGCAAGGCTTTGTGGTGATTTGTGCTCACAAACATCTGCTCAAGAAGGATTGCTGCATAGAGTTGGCGTAACTTAACCGACACAACTTGGTGGGCGCATCTGAGTGAAAGGCATAATTAATCACGATGGGACAGAAAGTTGATGACGGTGAATCCAAATTAAGTAGACAATCCACTAACGATAACAAGTACATTCAGCTTTTCGGTGACAAATATTCGACGCATTAGTTAAAGAATTAAAGCCATCCCATCTGTGCAATCATAAGAGAGAAGCCGCCTTTCAGCTCGAAGCTCTATAAATACCGAAGGCATCCTTCAAAAAAGGGGTTTTGTGAGTTCGGATACTAGATAATTTTCTCCATAGTTAGAATAGCCTTGTTCTTAGATTTCCTTTTATTTTAAGGTGGAAGCGAGAGAAGCGAGATTGTGTCGATAGATCGTTCCGATGAACTTGGGAAAGTGCCGGAAGCTTCAAGATCAAAGAGAGGGCCAGCTCCTGCGGAAGCAGAAATATCTTTTGAACAGAATAGAGTTGACAGTGTAAAGGCCTCTAGAAGCAAGGGATTGCTACCAGGCTCTCTATCCTTAACTTACATTGTCATTTTGTACTCAAACTTATCTATAGAAATGGAATTTACTTCTTAATATCTGTTCGTTCTCTGTTTATCACGCATGAGTAACTAAATCTGTTGAATGGGTTGAGAAGTACTTAGCTAGCATAATTGGGGATCTTCATTCTATGCGTTTATCTTGTATTATGTATGCTTCATTCATCCATTAGAGATAATCGGGAGGGTAATATAAGGATAGGATCTAGGCTTGGAAAAGTCAGATTAGAATCTAGGCTCAGGAGAGTCAGATTAGAATGCATAATCAAGAGATGAAAGTTTAGGAATAAGCATTGTTTGCTATTAACGCATCACATGCATCCTAGAGACAGAATATAATTGTGTGCAGTCACCTTGTCTTTGTATGCATCTTGCATCATCACATAGGAAAATAGTAGAGACTTAGAAATAAGCTCTATGGACATTGTTGCATTCAACACATGCGTTCTAGACTTAGGAGCACTGCATTTGCATTGGAAAATGATTTGTTGTTGCACAAGTGTAGCATGATCGCATAGTTTGACACATTCCCAGGAAACGCTAGCTAAAGACCTTCTCAACCCATTCCTCCACATACTCAGTGCATCTATCGCATAATCAAACTTTTCTCAAATCCGCCGCATTTATTTATTTTATCACCGCAAACAACAACCCAAACAGCTATTGATTTATTTGGTTACTGTAAACTCTTCTGAGAAATTACCACCGCATATTGTTTTCCCAAGTCCCTGAGTTCGACCCTGGACTTATCAGGAAACTCAGTGGGGTATTATTACTTGGATGTCCACTTGGAAAACTATTGTTGCTTCCCATGCATTTCCATCACTGCATTTCAGTTCCATATTTTCACTTTCATAAAATAACGCATCAAGATTATTTGGCGTCGTCATTGGGGACTTCGGCAAATCAAGTGTGCTAACGGTAATTTTTCTAATTTCTTTACAGATCTCAATCTCTGGCGAATACGACCTGGAGATGAGAGGACATTTCAATGAAGACCCAGAGACAACCGCCAACAACAAGACAGAACCCCAATGAATGGCAAGACAACCGAAAGCAAGGGCCGCAAACGCGAGAACATTATTTAATGGCCACCCCAATTCCTTCTTGGTGTAATGAACCGCAATTAGACCCATTTGGGATATCATATGTGTCGCCACCAACCCTTTATGATTTTTTTATTAGGAATCATGAGGCCAGCATTAGACGGATCGAGGTTTTAAATGAAGCTTGGTAATATTCAGAATGATCTAGGCTACTGGGCATTTTGGAGGGAGGCGTGGCGAAAGACCCACACGCCTATCTCCAGAGCTTCATAGGAAATCTGCAACACTTTTTGTGTTCCCGAATATCTCCACCGAGGAAGTTCGACTCACTCTGTTCGCCATTTTCCTGTGTGATCAAGTCAAGAATATGGACAATATTCTCTCTGAATCTGGAGGGAAATACACCTCTCGTGGCGAACAGTTCGTGAAAGAGTTTCTGAGAATATTTCCCACGAACCGAGGGAATGCCAGCGCAGACAGCAAATTAATAAAATATTTGAAACAAAAAGATGACAAATCGCTTCGCGATTGCCTGAGTAGGTTCAAGAGGCTAGGTAAGAGACTTGCACCACAAATGGACTTACCAGGATCGCTTGCAAATGGGAGATCTTTTATCAAGGACTGACCTTGCTTCGCAAACGTTGTCAATGTCAGGTAGAAAGTGGTGGTTTGCGTTGACAAAACAATGAGAAGGAAAGAGCACACACAGAATCGCATTCTCCAAAAAATCATGAGGATTGGCAGGAAAGCGATCGAGGAGAATTAAGAATTAAAAGACAGTGACATAAACAAGTGGGGCGATCGCATCCCTTCTAAAATCAAATGACTAGCCGATGTATGAGTTTTGACTTAACAAGGGACCATCGCATATTAACAGCACTGAAGCAAAGAAAAGGATAGTGTCAGGGCAGCTCAGATTGCTCAAAACGAACCGCAAGTGTGTGTTTTGTGGAGATAGATCAGATTCGTATGGAGGACTATGGCCCTATCGTAAAATCCGCCAGTCGGTGTGCTTCAGTGAAATATAAGATCCTCTACTCGATCATACAACCTCTGGGATGGAGATTAAACCACCCAAATTGACAAAATTGTATTTTGATTATATAATGCATGAATCGTATGGTGTTGAGTAGCACTCTAGTGGAGGACTTAGATTTAAATTAGATTTCTACATTAAGTACCTATTGCGAATTAGAAAAAAGACATTAGTTGGTATTATATATTTTCATAAAGAATGAAATATTAGAATCTATAGATTATAAATATAGTATGATAAGTTGTCTATCATTTATCATTTATAATAAATATTAAGTTACTTGGATAATATTAATCATTTTTCTCTGAGTGACCAATTGAGTGTGGTAAGGTTATTGTGGTCATTGATAACAATGAGTAAAAGGAAAATTGTATTATCACCTAATTTTAGTAAAGTTTTTTGTCAAAATTGATATTTGAAGATTTTCATCTCGGGCAAAAAGAAAATCTTCATCGGAGTAAGTTGGTCAAGTAAATTCGATTTACTAAGCGACAGCTTAAGCGAGCTAAACGATCGTGTAGTGTTTCGTAGGCGACAGACACGCAGCTAAACGATGAGCTAAACGATCGCTTACCTTTTACAAGACGATCGCTTAGCTTTTGCTAAACGATTGGGCATCGATCTATACGATAGGTTTCAGCCATCTCCCATTTGCCCAATCGTGTACACGATTCTTGTTTCCTCCTTCGTATGCCTCACACCAAGTTCAAACAAAACCCACCCTCTAGATTCTCACACCGATAATACCAAGGTAGACTTCTTGGTGGTGTCATACTCAACTCGACACCGTCGATGTTTTGTGGAGACTGATCGTGCTATTGGGGAGTTTGTGACCGAGGCAATCACAAAGGACGAGTGCGCAGTGTTCGTGCTGCATAGCAGTCGTGTTGTTCGAGCGTTTGTGAGCAAAAAGCGTGGTGACGAGACTACAAATGTTCGTAGCATTTCGCCTTGTTCATTTGTAGTTTTCATGTTGTAATTTCTATAATGAATGCATAACCATTTTTCTCTATTTTGACTGTAATTTGCAATGTTCATACATGATTGTAATTTGGAATGATCTATTCTGTTGCTCACGGAAATCCTCGTGTTAAATTTTCTTCAATTGGTATCAGAGCCAGGTTGTCCTGATATTCCAAATTACAAGTCTGTATTGAACTCATTTAACAGTCGTCGTGGGTTTTTGCATTTGTGTTTAATTGTTAAGTGCATTTGTGGATGAAGTTTATGAATGTTTCGGGTTTAATTGCCTTTAGTTAAAGCTTTCTGTAATTACAAAGTGTAAATTTATAAGGGCCATTGTGTTTTTAGGTGTAATTAACTTGCAAATCGAATCTGTAATTCAAAGAGTTTGAGTTCGTTGAGTCGTTCGTGATGAAGTTTTGGAGCATGGAGATGCGGTTCTCAACAAAGAAGAAAACCAAGCGCTGGTCGTATCGTGTAGCCTAAGGTAAATGATCGTTGGGATTTATATGTTTATATGTTTCATGGATGAAATAATAAACTATAGGTTATAAATATAGTATGATAAGTTGGTTATCATTTATATTTATAATAATATTAATTATTGGATAATTAAATCTTTTTCTCTAATAACCAATTGAGTGGGAGGTTATTGGTGGTTCATGGTAACCGTGAGATAAAAGAAAAATTGTTTTNGGATAATTAAATCTTTTTCTCTAATAACCAATTGAGTGGGAGGTTATTGGTGGTTCATGGTAACCGTGAGATAAAAGAAAAATTGTTTTCCTAATTTTAGTAAGTTTTTTGTCAAAATTGATTTTGAGATTTTCTCTCTCGTAAAAAGAAATATCACGGAAGTTGTCAAGTAAATTCGATTTACTAAGTGACAGCTCGAGCGAGCTAAATGATGAGCTAACCGACCGCTTAGCTTTTGCTAGACGATCGCTTAGCTTTTGCTAAATGATTAGGCATCGACCTATACGATAGGTTTCAGCCATCTCCCACTTGCCCAATCGTGTACACGATTATTATTTCCTACTTCATCTGCCTCATACCAAGTCCAAACAGAGCCCACCCTCTAGATTCTCAGAACGAGAATACCAAGGTAGTCTTCTTGGTGGTATCATACTCAACTCGACACCGTCGAGGTTCTGTGGAGATTGTTTGTGCTGTTGGGGAGTTTGTGACTGAGGCGATCACAGAGGACGAGTGCGTGGTGTTCGTGCTGTGTAGCGGTCGTGTTGTTCGAGCGTTCGTGAGCAAGGAGCATGGTGACGAGTCTACAAATGTTCGTAGCATTTCGCCTTGTTCATTTGTAGTTTTCATGCTGTAATTTCTGTAATGAATGCATAACCATTTGTTTCTGTTTTGACTGTAATTTGTAATGTTCATACATGATTGTAATTTGAAATGATCTATTCCCCTACTCATGGAAATCCTCGTGTTCGATTTCCTTCAATTTGTATCAGAGCCAGGTTGTTCTGATATTCAAAATTACAAGTCTGTATTGAACTCATTTTATAGTCATCGTGGATTTCTGCATTTATATTTGATCGTTAAGTGCATTTATGGATGAAGTTGATGAATGTTTTGGGTTTAATTTCCTTTAGTTAAAGCTTCCTGTAATTACAAAGTTTTAATTTGTAAGGGCCCTTGTGTTTTTGGGCATAATTAACTTGCAAATCGAGTCTGTAATTCAAAGAGTTTGAGTTCGTCGAGTCGTTCTTGATGAAGTTTCGGAGCATGGAGATGCAGTTCTCAACAAAGAAGAACACCAAGCGTTGGTTGTATCGTGTAGCCTAAGGTAAACGATCGTTGGGATTTATATGTTTATATGTTTCATGAGATGAAATATTGAAACTATAGGTTATAAATATAGTATGATAAGTTGGTTATCATTTATATTTATAATAATATTAGTTATTGAATAATTAAATCTTTTTCTCTAATAACCAATTGAGTGGGAAGTTATTGGTGGTTCATGGTACCTGTGAGATAAAAGAAAATTTGTTTTCCTAATTTTAGTAAGTTTTTTGTCAAAATTGATTTTGAGATTTTCTCTCTCGCAAAAAGAAATCTCACGGTAGTTGTCAAGTAAATTCGATTTACTAAGCGACAACTTGAGTGAGCTAAACGATCGTATAGTTTTTTATAAGCGACAGACACACAGCTAAACGATGAGCTAACCGACCGCTTAGCTTTTTCTAGACGATCGCTTAGCTTTTGCTAAACGATTGGGCATCGATCTATATGATAGGTTTCAGCCATTTCCCACTTGCCCAATCGTGTACACGATTGTTGTTTCCTCCTTCATCTACCTCATACCAAGTCCAAATAGAGTCCACCCTCTGGATTCTCACACCGAGAATACCAAGGTAGCCTTTTTGGTGGTGTCATACTCAACTCGACACCATCGAGGTTCTGTGGAGATTGTTTGTACTATTGGGGAGTTTATGACCGAGGCAATCGCAGAGGATGAGTGCGCGGTTTTTGTGTTGTGTAGTGGTCGTGTTGTTTGAGCTTTGAAGGTTGTTGTGTTCGAGCGTTCGTTAGCAAGGAGCATGGAGACGAGTCTACAAATGTTCATAGCATTTCACCTTGTTCATTTGTAGTTTTCATGCTGTAATTTATGTAATGAATGCATAACCATTTGTTTCTGTTTTGACTATAATCTGTAATGTCGATACATGATTGTAATTTGAAATGGTCTATTCCGCTGCTCATGGAAATCCTCGTGTTCGATTTCCTTCAATTGGTATCAGAGCTAGGTTGTTTTGATATTCCAAATTACAAGTCTGTATTGAACTCATTTTACAATCGCCGTGGGTTTCTGCATTTGTGTTGAATCGTTAAGTGCATTTATGGGTGAAGTTGATGAATGTTTCGGGTTTAATTGCCTTTATTAAAGCTTTCTGTAATTATAAAGTGTTAATTTGTAAGGGCCCTTATGTTTTTTTTCGTAATTAACTTTCAAAACGAGTCGTAATTCAAAGAGTTTGAGTTTGTCGAGTCGTTGGTGATGAAGTTTCGGAGCATGAAGATGTGGTTCTCAACGAAGAAGAAGACCAAGCATTGGTCGTATCGTGTAACCTAAGGTAAACAAATTTTGGGATTTAACTAAGCGATCGTTTAGTTTTTTCTAAAGGATCGTGTAGTATGTACTAAAAAATCGTTTAGCTAATGCTAAGCAATAGGGTAAATCTTTTACTCTATCGCGTAGTGTTGGTTGCCCGATTGCATAGGCGCTGGAGTTGTATGCGCATTGATAGAGGGATGTCTGTATGCTGCTCATCGTTTAGTAAAAGGTGCACGCTCACTGATATGTGTTAGTTATAGCAAGCTTCAGGTCGCTAGATCACTAGATATGATCGCGCTGTTATAGTATATGGGGCTCTAGCTAAGTGTAATCGCGTAGGTGATTGGTGCTTTGCGGCCTATTGTACGTTTAGATCGATCGCAGAAGGCAGGTCTGTTGTGTGTGTCAGCGCCGCATTGTATGTATCGTGTTACCTCGCGTGCCATTCACTCGCTTTAGTAACATAGCTACCCACGATCGCTGTCTTCAAGGGTAGATAACCAAACGATCGTTTAGATTTTTCTACACGATCGTGTAGTATTTACTAAACGATTGTTTAGCTCTGAGAGCGTTGGTAAGCGATAGAGCAAAGCGTTTGTTTTATAGTGTAGACGATCGCGGGGAGTTTAGTACACGATGGTTGGAGACCTGATGCTTTGCCCGACCGGTTCAAGACCCCGTTTGCCTATTTGAACTGGAGACTCCTTGTCATTGTATAGTTAGCTTTCCTTTTGTGATTTTAAGGCAATTTGACCCGGTTCATCAACATTTATTTATTATACATTTGATGTATGGCAATTTTATGCCAAAGTATTTGACATATAGTTTAAAATCCACCTTAGGTTGTACAATTATTCATGCATCATGTATTGTAAATGTTATAATCTAGCATAAAGAAATTACTTGAAAGCATGCGCATGCATAATGAAATATAAGAGTTATATTTTGCATGCAATGCATTGAGCATGACACTTAGCCTATTTATAAGCATTATGAATGTCTTACATGTGTTAGCTTCGCATTGTGGTTGGTTTCCGTTTATAAATGTTATAAAGGAAATTAGACATGAAATCAATAATTCAGAGTTGCATGCGGACTTAGGGTGAACTCAAGTTTTTTTAAAAGGGTTTTAAAATTGGATTGAGATAGACCTAAGTTCCACTAGTTCTAAAAGTTTAGCAACCTAAATTAATCTTTTAGAATCGGTTTAATAGGATTAAATTGGTTGAAATAAAAGATTAAATTTGTTTTAAATCTATCTATAAGGGACATTTTGTCTAAGGCGGGTTCTGGCTAGGCTAGGGTTCTTAAGTTGACGGAAACATAACACCTCTACCTGGGAACCTACCTGGAAAGGTGAATTAGATAGATTTTCAAACAGCATGTGATGATTTGGTCAAAGACTCCGTTAAAGAATTTAATGGATGATGATCAAAAGTTGTTTAACTATCCAAGGTAAAAGTTACTCTTGGGTAAACCTAAAAGTCATTTAGTTAAAATCATTAGCCGTGTTTTTTCTAAGAAAGCTAAACCTTAGGTTATAAAATACTCAGTGGGAGGAAAGATGTTTCTGATATGTCTATGATTCCACTCACGTTTCTCCCTGTATGTTCACACCATGAGATTTATGCTTGGCCTCGTGGTGCCCTGGGAGCATGCCCCTTCGAATGGTGTTTTCATGAGTCAATATCAAGGTGAACGGAGAGAGTGTTTATAGTAAGTGAGTGAAGGGTGTGTGTTAACACGTCCTATGGTCTCTATCATTAGTTCACACCGTGAGATCATTTTGTACTCCCTCGTGTCGCCTTTGAGCTCCCCCTTTGGATGGGTTTTGTGCAGTTGGTCAATATCAAGGTGAACTCTAGAAATGAATAGGGTCGCTTTAAGTTTTGCCCCAATCGGATTTTTTCCTTTCGGGTTGGCTCTTTGGGGCAGACCTCTAGGGCCTAAAATAGCGAGTCACACTTACGGGTGATTGTTAAGTAAGTTAATGATCTCTTGGCCAAATCAATGATGGCTAGTCGTTATAGGAGCAAGAGTTGTTCTGGTATTAATGACTGGTTGAGAACTTCTCAATTTAGAGGAGGGATAACTGACCTCCTTTCGGGGGCTTTTGTCCTAAACCTTTGAAGCATCGTTGCGAAACTAGATGTCACACGAGATTCATATTAGTTGTGCTAAAACCTTATTGGATGTTTTTTTTTTTGTTTTACAACGGGTATTTACTTAAAACCTAACGTAGGTCAATGTGTTTTTCTTTTCAACAACTCGTTAGTATTTACGTTTAAATCTTTTAATATGACCGACTACTTACAATAGAAACAATTGTGTGAAACGTCTTTCATGGCAAACGATCTCAATCCCACTACTCTCTAAAAAAGGAGACAAGATAGTAAATATGATTTATTGGTCTTGGAGACATGTCTGGTAGAGAATGATGATTCTGCCTGGATCCTTGATTCGGGTGCTACCAATCATGTCAGTTCCTCTTACCAAGGATTTAGTTCCTGGTAAACATTGCCACAGGGAGAGATGACTCTTCGAGTTGGTACTGGTGAGGTTGTTTCAGCTGTTGCTATAGGCAGGCTAAAGTTATTTGTTGACAAGAAACGTTATCTATTACTAGATAATGTTTTTGTAGTCCCTCATATTAAGACGAACTTAATCTCGGTTTCTTGTCTCATTGAACGAGGCTATACCGTCTCCTTTTCTTAGAATAAAGTGTTTATTTTCAAGAATGGAATAGAGATTGGTTATGGTTCAATGGAGAATAACTTATATGTACTAAGGTCGTTAGTCATAAAAGCCTTGTTTAACACTAAAATGTTCAGTACGACAACAACAGCTAAAAGACCAAAGGTTTCTCATAAGGAAAACGCCCATCTCTGGCATCTAAGGTTAGGTCACATTAACCTCAATAGGATTGAGAAGTTGGTGAAAAGTGGACTTCTAAAGAGTTTAGAAGAAAATTCCTTGCAAGTATGTAAATCATGCCTCGAAGGCAAGATGACCAAACGAATTTTTACTGGAAAAGGTTATAGAGTCACAGAAGCCTTGGAGCTTATACATTCAGATCTTTGTGGTCCGATGAATGTTAGAGCTCGAGGTGGGTATGAATATTTCATCTCTTTCATAGATGATTATTCAAGATTTGGGTATCTCTACCTAATGCAACATAAGTCTGAAGCTCTTGACAAGTTCAAGAAGTATAAGGCTAAAATTGAAAACTTGTTAGTAAGAAGATAAAAACACTACGATCTGATCGTGGTAGATAGTATATGGACCTCCAATTCCAGAACTATATAATAGAACATAGGATTGCATCCCAACTCTTGGCCCCTGGTACACCTCAGTCGAATGGTGTATCAGAAAGGAGAAACAGAACCTTGTTGGACATAGTTCGATCTATGATGAGTTATACTCATCTTCCAGACTTGTTTTGGGCTAATGTAGTGCAGACTACATGCTATATTCTGAACAATGTTCCCTCCAAAAGTGTTTCTGAAACACCTTTTGAGTTATAGAGAGATCGTAAAGGTAGTTTATGTCACTTCAGGATTTGGGGTTGTTCGGCACATGTGCTAGTGACTAATCCAAAGAAGTTGGAATCGCGTTCGAAGGTTTGCCTCTTTGTAAGCTACCCCAAGGAAACGAGAGGTGGATACTTCTATGATCCGAGTGAAAACAAAGTGTTTGTTTCTATAAATGCTATATTCTTGGAAGAAGACCCATGAAGGATCATAAGCCACTGAGTAAGCTCGTTTTGCATGAGATCTCTAGTGAGACTGAGACTGCTGAAGGTTCAACAAGAGTTGTTGAACAAGCCGACAGATCAACAAGAGTTGTTGAGGTCGGGACATCTAGTCAACCAGCTCAAGAGTTGAGACTGCCTCGATGTAGGGGGAGGGTTATGAACCCCACCAATCGCTTACATTGGTTTGACTGAAGCCCAAAACGTCATTTCGAATGATAGGGTCGAGGATCCGTTGTCTTTTAAGAAAGCAATGGAGGATGTTGACAAAGATGTATGGGTTAAAGCCATGAACCATGAAATGGAGTCTATGTACTTTAATAATGTCTGGGAGCTTGTTGATCCACCTGATGGGGTAAGACCTATTAGGTGTAAGTGGATCTATAAGCAAAAGAGAGGTGTATATGGAAAAGTGCAAACCTTTATGGCTAGACTCGTGGCAAAGGGTTATACCCAAGTTGAGAGAGTTGACTATGAGGAAACTTTTTCACCTGTTGTCATGCTCAAGTCTATCAGGATTCTTCTGTCCATAGCCACATTTTATGATTATGAAATATAGCAAATGGATGTCAATACTGCCTTTCTTAATGGTAATCTTGAGGAGACCATCTATATGACTTAACAAGAGGGGTTCATAGTTTCATATCAAGAGTAAAA
Organism: Benincasa hispida; assembly: GCF_009727055.1. NCBI lineage: Eukaryota > Viridiplantae > Streptophyta > Magnoliopsida > Cucurbitales > Cucurbitaceae > Benincasa > Benincasa hispida. Next base: position 349,379 of record NW_024064779.1, on the reverse strand, counting down.
AGTTTGCAAGCTTAATAGGTCCATTTATGGGTTGAAACAAGCATCTAGATCTTGGAACATTAAATTTGACACTGTAGTCAAGTCGTTTGGCTTTAATCAGAACGTTGATGAGCCTTGTGTTTACAAGAAGATCATCAACAGCTCAGTAACTTTCCTGGTACTGTATGTAGATGATATCCTACTCATTGGGAATGATGTAGGGTATCTGACTGACATTAAGAATTGGCTAGCTGCCCAGTTCCAAATGAAATATTTGGGTGAGGCACAGTACGTTCTAGGGATCCAGATCTCTCGGGATCGTAATAACAAACGATTAGCCCTGTCTTAGGCATCGTACATCGATTCAATGTTGATCAGGTATAGGATGTAGGATTCTAAGAGGGGTTTATTACCCTTCAGGCATGGAATCTTTTTGTCTAAGGATCAATGTCCTAAGACACCTCAAGAGGTCAGGGAGATGAGATGGATTCCCTATGCTTCTTCTGTAGGAAGCTTGATGTATGCAATGTTGTGTACCATACCCGACATTTGCTATGCAGTAAGGATTGTCAGTCGGTATCAGTCCAATCCAGAATTTGATCACTGACGGTGGTCAAGATGATCCTCAAGCATTTTCGGAGAACGAGGGACAACATACTTGTGTATGGAGATAAAGATCTGATCCTTACAGGATACACAAACTCTGACTTTCAGACCGATAGAGATTCTCGTAAATTGACATCGGGGTCAGCAGCGGGCCTATGGTAAATTCCCCGAAGTAGAGCGTCGGGAGTCATCGTCTGGTAGCAGATAGAACGAAAAATATCACCTATGATCAGGGAGATTCGTGCATAGGTGAGTGATAGGCAACGAATCGACATAGTTGAGCAACAACTTGTTGATCCAGACAAAGGCCCTGCCACGGTAAAAGTGTCGAGGGTCACCTTAAGAGTCTGAGTTTACAGGTGCTGTCTGTGTCGTTAGGGCAAGTGGGAATGATACTGCGTTCTGCCCCTAGTTATATTGATATTTGATATATTTTTTAATAGTTGTATGTACATTAGTCTCCCGAGTTGTAGACAAGTTGAGATTGTTGGATTGGTGTCTAATTCTCTCGAGTTCACGTTGTTATTGTAAAGAATAGGCACATTGGTTTGATGAATAAAATATATTGTTATTTAATTTTGGGGCG
>NW_024064779.1:210598-347909 GCF_009727055.1 Benincasa hispida | reverse complement strand
ATTTACTCATATCCAATAAACAAAGCTCTTTGGTTATCTTATGTGAACTTAAGCATGTATATGTGATATACAAGTGGATCATGCCTTAAGTGATAACTAAGTAGATTTATAATATAAGGATTAAGGTGGGATACCTGATCCTGGTGATACTACGGATACGACCCGCTTTGTAGAGATTTGCAAGTGTTGTAAACTCCTACAGATGGTAGATCCTGACCATTCATATAGAGACATGCAAGCAGGGGTGTCCTATACAAAGAGTTTGTATAATACCTAAACCACGAGATGGTTAGACTTTGTATATAATATCGTTGATACTAGAGACTTACATCTCACCTAAACGACCATAGGTGACACGACCTTAATCTTGAATATTTTGGGAACTCCTGCCTTTAAGGGTGGTCCTTTGATTAGTATGAGTGAGAGTGGCCAGATTGCCAACTCAACATACCTATCTTTTTGGGGACTTGTCTGATCTGGGAGTTGGGAACTCAATCCACAAGATGGAATTCACTTCTTTCCGGAAGCAGGGATAAGTAGAGAGATTGCTCCCTTAAGGGTTGATTCCGGGGTTTAAACATAGTGGCCACAACTTCTCTTTGGAAGAGAGGACTCAGTCATAGTAGGACTATGAATTATGTTCATTAGAAGGATCAATGGTACTTAAGGAGTTAAATTTAACTACAGGGGCATAATGGTTATTGGCCCAGCTGTACTTACGAGCGATCTTTGAAGGGTTGTTGCACTTCTGATTGGTTAAGATGGACACATAATATATCTGTGGTAAGGAGAGTTCAACTGTCGGTCTTTAATGGAGTGTCTGGCAGTTAATGGATGGTTGATCCCGTGAATAAAGTGTTTAGTCAGTTATTCACGTACCGTTGGAGCTTCGAGCTATAGGTCCATAAGGTCCCCTTGGTAGCTCAATGGATTCAGTTGAAGATCAGTTCTTGGTTTTGATTTGAAATGTTCAAATTGATAAGAGGTATTTTGATTATATATGATATGATCGGTATGGTGTATGAGATACATCTAGTGGAGGATTAATGTAAATGAGATTTACATTAAGTACCATGGAATAGAAAAAGAACTATGGTTTATATGTTATTATGGAAGAATGATTATAAAATAATTGGATTATTACATTAATAGGAGATAATTAGATATAATATATTATAGCTTTATCATTTATATTTATAATAATATTAATTATTGGATAATTAAATCTTTTTCTCTAATAACCAATTGAGTGGGAAGTTATTGGTGGTTCATGGTAATCGTGAGATAAAAGGAAAATTGTTTTCCTAATTTTAGTAGGTTTTTTTTGTCAAATTTGATTTTGAGATTTTCTCTCTTGCAAAAAGAAATCTCACGGAAGTTGTCAAGTAAATTCGATTTACTAAGCGACAGCTTGAGCGAGCTAAATGATCGTGTAATGTTTTGTAAGCGACAGACACGCAGTTAAACGATGAGCTAAACGATTGTTTAGCTTTTTCTAGACGATTGCTTAGTTTTTGCTAAATGATTGGGCATCGACCTATACGATAGGTTTCAACCATCTCTCACTTGCCCAATCGTGTACACAATTGTTTCCTCCTTCGTCTGCCTCATACCAAATCCAAACAAAGCCCATCCTCTGAATTCTCACACTGAGAATACCAAGGTAGCCTTCTTGGCGGTGTCATACTCAACTCGACACCGTCGAGGTTTCATGCTGTGTAGCGGTCATGTTGTTCGAGCATTCGAGGTTGTTTTGTTCGAACATTCGTGAGCAAGGAGCGTGGAGACAAGTCTACAAATGTTCATAGCATTTCGCCTTGTTCATTTGTAGTTTTCATGCTATAATTTCTATAATGTTTGCATAACCATTTGTTTCTGTTTTGAGTGTAATTTGTAATGTTTATACATGATTGTAATTTGGAATGATCTATTCCGCTGCTCATGAAAATCCTCGTGTTCGATTTCCTTCATTTTTCACATGAGCAATCCTTATAATTGTCACATACTCATTACCACATGCAAATTCACAATTTGGCCAAATAATTATCTTCCTTTGGGCTGATAATTATCCGAATAAATTCATGAATCTGCACATGTGATATTTTAGAATTAAATTAATCTAAGGCTACTTTGGTAACATATTATTTTGACCAATTCAATCTAAAATATAAGACACAATAATATAAAAATATTATTGTACAAAAATAAAGGAGAAAAAACATCAAATAGTCTTTACCAATATTCACTTAATAATTGCATACACATAATACAATTAAAGTAATATAAACATGTGAATATCGCCAAATATCATCAATCAAATTTAAATTTAAATTCACCAAAATATCAATCAAATTTAAATTTAAATTTACCACATTATCAATCATATTTAAATTTAAACCACAACATGATCAATTAATCTTGAATGCACCACATAATTATTCAAATCTCAACTTAAATCATCAGTAAAACTTTAGATTCAAATTCACAAAACTTATTAATTTAAAAGTTAGATTTAAATTTACTCAATTATCAATAATCAAGATCAAGAACTACCGGCAAGATCAAACAAGATCATATAAGAACCGCGGGAAAAACCAAACGAATTGATTAATAAACTAAAAACATCATTGAAAATTCCCCCAAAATAACCTTTTCTATTATAAACATGTTTTTTTTTTCATGTCTACAACTTCATTCAAATTTATTAAATTAATACTGCTATTCCCTTAAAAAAAAAAAAAAAAAAAAAAAGAAGAAGAAGAAAAAAGAAGAAAAAATCATAAATCCACTAAATCTATCAAATTGAAATCCGTCGAATTCACCAAATTCCTCAAACTGAAACCAAATTAAAAGCATCAACAAGAAATTGGGAAATTCAATTTATAAAACAATTTGGATTCCATTGAATGGGACATTATCAAATATTTTGTTTTTTTTAAAAAAAAACAAATGAAACTTGAATTCAAAACCACCTAATTGAATGATTTCATTAAACAGCACTAAGATCACCGGCAAAACATACGGCTAATGACAGGTCGCTCGCCGGTGGAGGTGGAAAATCAGTGGAGTGCAACTTTTTTTTTTTTTAATTCTCTAAACTTCTTACCAAAAATTTGAATGAAGATTCATGATAAACAAATATGAATCGACAATTCAATATGAAATTCATGCTCTAATACCACTTGTTAGCACAAGTATTTAAATCTATATTGAATAGATTTAACCTAAGATCATTCGTGCTAAATTCTCAAGAATAAATAACATACCAAATTTCATTGTGATTGATGATAGCTTCAAGATAATGATAAAATGACTATAGTCTTCTTCAACCAAAACTCTGAATGCCCTTAGTGGGATCTCTCCCGAGATTCAAGAAAGATTGAGTGTTTATTGTTTTGGTATATCTAGGATTACCCTAAGGTCTTTTTATATACCAGTTCAAATAAGGTTCCTATTAAACCCTAATTAACTAGGAATGAGATTCTACCCATTAAATCCATACTCAATTAAGAATCTACGACCTTAATTAATTAGATCACATAATAGAACCTAATCTAATAAAATAATCAATGTGATAAATTACTAATCCACGTACATAGTTCATAGTTTAATTAAACATATTATTATTTAAATATGTCTAACATGTACATGATCAATACATTTCAAATGAATTCCATTTTTTTTCTATACCATTCCAATGAAATCTTCCATTCATAAACAAGTGATTTGGATGCACCTTAATTTCATTTTTCAATCCACTCCTAATTATATCTGTGTGCTTATAATTTCTCTTGAGCAAACCAACTAATATGTGAGAAAAGAGAGAGTTATTAATGTCTAAAATATATAAAACTTCATCTTTGTATTCCTTGTCTTCTCAATATTTTTTTTATTATTATTACATATGTTTTCCAACATTAAGTATGTTGGAAAAACTAGCTTAATTAATTAGTCTTGAAACCTACATGAAATTTAACAAAAAATTAAAGTTCTTGAAAAAAAACGTTGAGAAGTCCAAAAAATAACATTCTTCGATTTTCTTTGGACTTTACGGAGTTCTTCACAATTCTCGATCAGTCTTAAGAACGTAAACAAAAAGCATAGCTTCTAGATTAAAAGAAATCCTTAACCTATGTATTTTAATACATTCTATTTGAGTTCATGTACTTTTCAAAAAGTTAAATTTAGCAAAAACATCTCCAAATTTGTTCTCGTTAATTAAAAATAGGTAATAACAATAATCATATTTACTCATTAATAGATTATTGTAATCACTCCTAATAAGGTAAGTGAATGAATTTACCATAAGCTCGACACAACTTTTGTTACAAGTTAGGCAAGGATTAGGAAGACTTTATAAAAAGAAAAGCCACACGTAGCTAAACATATATAAAAAGTTGGTGGGGGCGGAGTCTTATCTTTTTCTCGATGAAATTACATATTTACCCCTACACCCTAACCTTATTTCGTCATTGCCTTCCTTATGTTCATCATGTCAAATTTTCAACTGCTATTACAGTTACACCTTACTCGTACAACATTGTCCGACTTTCACTAATTAATAAACTATTTTGACCCCTTTTCTCTTTTCTTTTTTCTCGTTTTTGGTTTTCACAGGATTTGCCATGATATTTTCATTCAAATATTTAAGAGAAAAATTTGGATCTTCCCTTTGAATGAATCTATCTTGCTGCATCCTAAATATAGTCTAATAATTTTTATTTAATTCTTTTAATTCTTTTTTTTTTGTGTGTGGTAAAGAAGTGAGAAATATATGAACTAGGTGTAATGTATAACTTTTTAAAAGCTACAAGTGAGATTTTCATACCAATTGATGGATATAAAAATATAGTCTTAATTAATTAATAAATTAATATCAATCGATGGTTGTTATAAAATTTAATTAACAATTGTTTATAAATATAGTATTTAGACTTGCACTACAAGAAAAATGAGCTCCCCTGATGTCTAAATCGGTTGTCGGAAGCTCGATCGTCGGGAGACAGGATGTCTCCCGACGCTGTAAAGCACAGTCGCGAGTTCTTTGGGAACTCCCAGCACCGTAAGGGACTGTTGGTGTTGGGAGTTCCAAAGGAACTTTCGACGCCTTAAGCTACGGATTTTTCTCGACCAAACTCCCAACGATACATTATTCATCGGAGAGGCTCTCCTGACACATTTTCCACCCTTTCCCAGTGAATTGTGATGTCGGGAGAAGTTGGATTTCTTATAGTGTTGATAAATTTCAACAACTAATATTTTATGTTATCTTAATTATTTAAATTAAAAATTTATTATTATCTATTAACATTCTACTAATTTATATTCTATTTAGTTATTTTTTTAGTAATTAAATCAAATAATTTAATTATGTGTAATATAAAATATTAATTTTTATGAAGTGATTAAATAATTACAATATATTAAATAATACTATCTTTTATGTAGTTATTTAATTTTGGTTTCTATATAAAATTGGTAAATCAAACACATATATTTAACTTCACGATATTAATTACGATGTATATCCAAATATATATATTAAGTATTCGAAATAATTAAAACCCATATATTTAATATATATCTATACCCATAAAACAATATTTGTGATCCAAGCGGTTCGTAGGGTGTATCATGTCATACTTTTTTTATTTAACCCTCTCAAATTATACAAATTAGAAGTAAACTAAAAAAATATAATCTCTAACAAAAAAAAAAATGGAAGAAAGAAAGTTTTGTACGTAATAAATTGTAGTACAAATGCAATATGAAAATCTTATAAGAAAGCATGGAATTTGCAAATATAGTAATTAAATCCAAATTATTAGCAGATATAGTACAATGCAAAAAGAATTACAGACATAACAAAATTTAGATAGTCTATCAACGATAAACTATAATATTGATAGGAGTCTATCAGTGATAGAGTACATCATTGGTAGAAGTCTATCAACGATACACCATATAATTGATAGAGTTTGCTATATTTGCATTTTTTAAAAAATGTTGTTATACACTTAGTTATTATTACAATAAATAATATCTATTGCAATTACTACCCTAACAAAGTCTATAAATAGATCTCTTTTAATCTAAATAAATTTCAACCATCAAAATAGAATACCGCAAAAATAGATACATGTTTTTTAGTAAGACCCGTATAGTGATAGAGATTTGAACCTTTGACTTTAAAGGAAGTAGTCTCAATTATTGTTGAACTATGCTAAATTTGATAAAATAGATGCATGTTAAATTGGGTGAAGAGGATTACTTGCATATATGGAATCTCAAAATTTAATGGAATTAACTGAAATAAAAATGATAAAATTTAAGTTAAAATATAAAGTTGGTTCCTACAATTTAGAGAAAGTTAGAATTTAGTCCTTATGGTTTATAATTACAATTTAGTCTATATAATTTGATAAAATTTTTCATAAATAGTCCATATGGGATTATTGATGAAAGATTTATCAAATCGTCAAAACTATGAAGAGGAGATCGAATGAGATTAGTGTCTGTCATTGATTTCTTCTGCGTAATACTAATCGTGTCAGCCGTGACTTCAATTTTGAGTATGATAAATAAGTGGAAAGATCTTTATAGAAGACCCCGATCCGCCTTCACTTATACATTTTCTTGTTTTAGACCTAAAATAGACAAAAAAGAAAGGGATCGACCAAATTCTAACTTGTAAAACTATAGGAACCAAATTTAGCTTTTCTCCGGATCATAGCAATCAATTTTGTAACATAACTTAAGATTTAACAATTAAATTTAAATATTTTTTAAAGTCAAAATAGAACAATAAAATTTGTGGAGCTTGCATTGCATTTATGAAATCTCTATCCACCCCAACTACCTACCTGTCCTCTCTCTGTTCAACGTTGGGATAATTCTCATCATTAAAAAAAAAAAAAAAAAAAAAATACCCGGAAATCATAGAAGTTCAGATTGGATTTCATTTTAGCCTTTAAATTTTAAATTTATTTTATTTCTTTGACATTAACTTTTCTATAATCATTCAATGGGATTGGGCGACATTCATCTTCTAGAAGTTGAGGTGATTTTAGAGGGCTTAAGAGCGTCAATCAAGACTTGGATGGGTCCAACCTTTCGGTCGAGATTTGAGTTTGATTCGCTAGAAGTTATCAACCATATCAATTAGGTGAACTCTTTCTTATCTGATATCATGAGTTTTTGGAAAGGAAATTATTTTTGTAGATAAGTCTATTAATGCTTCGAGTTTTTGTCATATTTTCGGGAGTCGAACAAAGCAACTCATACTTTTGCAGTTTTGACATCCTCTCAGAGATTTTCTTCATTATCGAAAGAACTTTTTTAGGTAATATTCTCCTATCATTCTTGATGAGGGGATTAAATTGTAATTTCTCTCTCTGATTAATTTTAGCCTAAAAACAAGAATCTAAAATACATTTGAAAATCTAATAACTTACTACACTAAGGAGATCTACTAGAGAGAGAACCAATTATAGAACAATCCGTGTTCTTGTCAGTGGTACTTGGCATACCTATCTCTAATTATGAATGATGTGTTGGTGGTGGATTAAAGTGGATTTATTTTTTGTTGATTATTTTGATGAATAGTGGTGGTTTCCTAAAGTTTTTTTTTTTTTTTTTTTTTAAAAAAACTTAGTTCTTTTATTGTCAAAATTGAGGATGTTCAGTTGATCATTTTGATAAAAGTCCACCAATGTGATTAAATTAAATGGAAAAAGTTAAAGACCGATTGAAGGAGTTGGGTCTTTTGCCACTGCAAGTTTCGCCTATCAAGACTTTCGGTCAATAACCCATTGGAGTTGACGTCGAACGAAGGTATCGGTCAATTACCGATAAAGTCTTGCCAGCGGTTCTTGGTTTTAATTATCAGTTTTTTTGATTCTTTAATTCTTAACGGATGACTTTATGAATCCGGTTTTAAATTTGATTGATAATGGAAAAGTTAATATTGTCGTTGTTTATTTTTTTTTAACTGAAAATGTTATGTTAATACTTATTTGATGAATATGAGTTTCTTAAACTCAATTGTGATTGATAATTTTGGAAATCGGTGGTTTTTTTAATGTTAAAAAAAATGGTTGAATTTAATGAATTTATTTTTTAATAGTTGTGTAATATTGAGTTTGTCAACGATTTGGATTAATTGTTGATTGAATTTCTTGCCTGCATTTCTAAGTTTTTTTTTATTAATAATTTGGTAAAATTCTTGAAAAGGGTTATTAGTTCTTGATTGATAAGTTTGTAAATTTAAATCTAAAATTTGATTGTTAATTTTAGTGATATTCACATGTTTATGTTGTTGTTTGTATTATGTGTATGCAATTATTAAGTGAATTTTGGTATAGACTATTTAGTATTCTTCCTCCTTTATTTCTTGTACAATAATGTTATTATACTATTGTGTCTTATATTTTAGATTGGATTGATCAAAATAATATATTACCAAAGTACCCTATGTTGTGCATATTCATTAATTTATGCTAATGATTATCAGCCCTAAAGAAGATAATTATTTGTCCAAATTGTGGGTATGCATGTGATAATGAGTATGTGACAATTATAAGGATTGCTCATGTGATAAATAGTCAGTTCAAAGAAAGGCTATTTTTTATAGAGTTTTTTGTCAATACTTTGATTACTACGTTGAGAGTACCATTTACAGTTGGTGTCTTTACCCAAAGGTTAGACATCAATGTTGTGCTAGGTATCTTGTCAAAGGGGCTCACCATATATGTAAAATTATTATTTTTTTCATGTTTTATTTTATGACACATTGTATTCATTGTGAGCATATGCTTTATTCAGTTTGTCTTGCTCATATATTTTAGATCTAATACATATAGACATTTGTAGTCCATTCCCTACAGCTTCTTCGAATGGACAACAATATTTTATTACGTTCATAGACGATTATTTAAGAAATGGGTACCTATATTTAATTCATGAGAACTCTCAATCTTTGGACATTTTCAAGTCTTTCAAAGTTGCAGTTGAACTTCAACTTGGAATAAAAATTAAGGCTGTCAAATCTGATCGTGGTGGTGAATACTATCGTAGATATGATGGATCAGGTGAACAACATCCAGGACTTTTTGTCAAATACCTAGAGAAATGTGGAATTGTCCCACAATACACTATGCGGGACAAACCCAACATGAATGGTGTGGTGGAAAAACAAAATAGAACAATTAAGAATATGATAATAAGTATGATTAGTCATTCTTCTTTACTAGAATCTCTCTGGGGTGAGGCACTAAAGATTGCAACATATATCCTTAATAGGGTACATAGTAAAGCAATAATGAAAATCCCTTCCAAACCGTTGACAGGAAAGAAGCCTCGTATTAGGCATCTTCACACCTGGGGTTGTCTAGTTGAGGCTAGGCCTTACAAGCCTAATGAAAGAAAATTAGACTAAATAACTATTAGCTGCTATTTTGTTGGGTATTTTGAGTGCTCTCGGGGTTTCAAGTTTTATGATCCCACTTTTAGATCATTGTTTGAGATGGAAAATGCTAGATTCCTTAAGGATGTTGAGTTTGGGAGGGAAGATAACATAAGTAAAGTTGTCTTTGAAGATGAGTTAGCTTCTTTTCCTCATGTGGTTATAAATGATGTTCAGGCTCTAATTCTTGATTTCACTATTGAACTAATTATAGAACAAGACAACATTGAAAGTCCTCATTATTGAACCTGAAGTTCAAACTCAACAACCTCAAGAAGTGCCACTAAGGAGATCTACTAAAGAAGGAATAAGTACAATTCTAGATGATTATATTGTGTTTCTTCAAGAACATCGGGATGATGTAGGCGTAATGGAAGATGATCCAATCAACTTCCAACAAGCTCTACAAAGTTCTAACTCTCAAAAGTGGATAAATGCTATGGAAGATGAAATAAAATCCATGATAGACAATGACGTTTGGGAACTTGTTGAATTTCCATTAAGAGTGAAACCCATAGGTTGTAAATGGATGTTTAAAACCAAAAAGGATTCAATGGCAATATCGAAAGATATAAAGCTCGTCTTATTGCAAATAATTTTACTCAAAAGGAAGACATTGATTATAAAGAGACTTTCTCTCCAGTTTCATCGAAAGACTCTTTTAGGATAATCACGATACTAATAGCTCACTTTGATTTAGAGTTACACCAGATGGATGTAAAAACTGCGTTTCTCAATGGGAACATTGATTAGATGAGTTATATGGTGCAACCAGAAACTGTGTTTGGTAATCCAAAGTCTATGATGTGTAAACTGAAGAAATCTACGGTCTCAAGCAAGCCTCTCGTCAATGGTATCAAAAATTCCATGAAGTGATAACCTCCTTTGGTTTTGAAGTGAATATATTGAAAGATTGTGTATATCACAAGTTTAGTGGGAGTAAATCAATCTTTTAGTGTCATATGCCGATGACATACTCATAGCAAGTAATGATATAAGTTTATTGCATGACACTAAGAGATTTCTCAAAAAGAATTTTGAGATGAAGGATCTTGTTGATACTTCTTTTGTATTAGGAATTAAAATACTGCGAGATCATTCTCAAGGTATTTTGAGATTGTCACAAAAGAACAACATTGAAAATATTTTAAGTAGATTTGGCGTGAAAGATTGTGCAACAGAAGATATCCCTGTCGCTAAAGATGATAAATTTCATTTAGGACAATGCCCCAAGATTGTACTCGAGATTAAGGAGATGCAAAAGATTCCTTATGCATCGACTGTTGGAAGTCCAATGTATGCTTAAGTATGTACACATCCAGATATTGAATTCATAGTTGGAGTGTTAGGTAGATATTTGAGCAACCCGAAGATGGATCATTGAAAAGCAGCCAAACGGGTTATGAGGTATTTATAGAGAACACAAGATTATATGCTCACTTATTGGAGATCAAAAATTTTAGGGATCATTGAGTATTCTGATTCTGATTATGCAGCATGCCAAGACACTTTGCGATCCACTTCAGGCTATATCTTCCTGTTGGCTGAAGGATCTGTATCTTGGAAAAATGTTAAACAAACACTTATGGCTTCTTCTACCATGATTGCAGAGTTTATAGCATGTTATGAGGCATCCAATCATGGAATATGGTTACAAAACTTTTTCACTAGGCTGCGGATAGTGGTTGACATAGAAAGACCACTAGAATTATTTTGTGACAATAAATCGGTAGTATTATACTTCAACAACAACAGAAGCAATACAAAGTCAAAGCATGTAGACATGAAGTTTCTGGTTGTTAAAAAAAGAATTCAAAATGGTCAAATTTCGATAGAACATATAGGAACAAATTCTATGGTGGTAGATCCATTGACAAAAGGTTTACCACTTAAATTTTTTCATGAGTATGTTGCTCACATGGGTGTCACTCAGTATTCTAATTCCATAGTTTAGTGGGAATTCTTTTTTTTATTAAGGATGTTCTTTGACCTTAATTTGTTTATTTTCTATATAGAATAAAGTTGATGGTTTAAGTTTTATTATCTGAACTTGTTTATCATGCATGCGGTTTTGCAAATACGGCTAAGCATAAAGTTTTAAGAATGATCTCACTAAGGAACTTAGACCAATTGAAAACAGGCATGATCTAGATCACTTTGTAGGTAGTTTCCATGCTATCCATCCATACTTGATCTATGTCATTGATTGTATTGGAATTGGTGATCAAGGAAGGTTTAGCTACGAGGGTAGTGACAAAAGTCACCTTGATTATATGCTAATACAAGTGATGAACCACATTAAACTTAAGGGGAATTTTATTATTGAAATAACCTGTTTATGCATGTTTATGTTTATGTGATTTAATTATATGAGGTACACAGACATAGCCCAAATGGGAGATTATTAGACATATTTAAATAATAATATGTTTAATTAAAGTATGAGGTATGTATGTGGATTAATAATTTATCACATTGGGTTATTAGATTGGGCCATATTATGTGATCTAATTAATTAGGGTCCTAGATTCCTAACTGAGTATGAACTAAATGATAGAAACTCATTTCTAGTTAATTAGAGTTTAATGGGAACCAAAATTGAAATTTATAAAGAGAGCTTAGAGCTATGGTTCCCAGCAATCTTTCTTGAATCCCATCTAGAGAAGATCCCATTTAGGGTATTTGGAGTTCTGGTTGAGGACAATAGCCACTTTAGAGGCATTATCAATTCGGAGTCAATTTGGAGTCATTATCAATTCGTCAATGGAATCCGGTACGTATATATTCTTAACAATTTTACATGAATGATCTTAGGATTTATCTATTCAATATAGATATAAAGTAATTATGTTAGCACAACCAACCAACATTGTTTGTCCATTACATGATAAAAAGTTTCGGAGGAGATAACAGTTGCGATACATGTAATAAAGATTTGGAAAGCAGTTTACTTATCTCAAAGATCAGTTAGCTATCCGATTACTGAAGTGCCATAATTTCTACTTCTTTAACCCCAGAAGGAGCAGTGCCAGCCCGAAATAGTCGAACCGATACGCCAATCTAATGAACTTGAGCTTGAAATCGTTCCATGGTGGATATCGTGGCTCGAGTTCTATCAAAAAGCTTCTCTGCATCACTGCTTTTTCATGGCTGAATGCATCGAATGAATACTTGCCATGGTAACTCCCAAAACCGCTCTGACCGACACCACCGAATGGCAGCGAATCACACACAAACTGCAAGAGAAAATGTATCTCATTTCTTTCAGCTTAGTGCAAAGCTTCCTTTGAGAGAGTAAGTGGTAGAACAACAATACCTGAACCATAGTATCATTGAATGTGACACTTCCCGATGACGTTTCGGATAAAATCCGTTTCTTGAGAGTTTGATCTCCCGTAAAGGCGTAAAGAGCGAGAGGTTTCGGTCTTGCATTGATGAACTCAATGCTTTCTTCAATTTTGTTCAACTGTTTCAAGAACATTAATGATCAGAGAATTTATGGTTCTGTGAAATTATGTGAAATTATTGAAAGGTTATACATTAATTCTTACTGTGATTATCGGTAACAGGGGACCGAAGATTTCTTCGTTCATGATATCAGCATCGATTGGAGGATTCAACAATATTGTTGGCTCAATGAAGCTACAAAGATCAATGCAAAGCATTCAATAGAACAGTCAGCAGAAAAAAAAGTAGTCTTTATTGGATAGCTTAGCTTACAGTTTTTCTTTGTCAATAGAGCCACCATGGACGATGGAAGCAGCAACCTTAGGGTCCTTGAGAAAATTGCTTAGTCTTTCTACATTTTTCTCATTAACAATTCGGGCTATGCTCGTTGAGTTTTTCGTGTTTTCACTGTAAAACTTCTTGAGTATTCGCTTTAATGACTCTATCTGAAAGAGGAAGATCACAAAGATCAGCTAGAAAATCAGTATGCATGCAGCAAACAAGAATAAAGTTATTAGAGTGAAGTTTTTACCAATTCTGAAGCAAACCTATCCTCCACAAGCACATAATCTATCCCTATGCACGCCTGCCCGTTACATGGCCCCCATTTTCCTCCAACGATTCTCTTGGCCGCTACCTATGAATTCAAGGTGAAAAACAATTACAAACGAACTTTGATCCATTAACGACATTACGTTTCAGCCACCAAATTAAACAACCTTCATATTGGAATGGACAGAGGAGTAATCAAAGATTGCAGGGCATTTTCCCCCAAGCTCTAAAGTAACAGGAGTTAGATGTTTTGCAGCTGCAGACATCACAATCCTAGCTACCCTGGGACTCCCTGAACAGATCACTCGTTGCAATCGAATCTTAGAACACAAACATACTGAACGATCTTCCTTCTTAAACAAGCTAAGTTCATACCAGTGAAGAAGATCTTATCCCACTTGTACTGTAGAAGTTGTTCACTAACATCAGCTCCACCCTCCACAACCTTGATGGCTTTATTGTCAAGGTAAAGAGGGAGTGTTGCAGCAAGAAAAGAGGAGAAAACCGGAGCATATTCCGGAAGTTTTATAACCGCTGTGTTGCCAGCCGATATCGCTCCAATTAACGGATCCAATGACAAAGCTGGAAAGCCAAGTAGAAGAAACATCAGAATTCTTCAATTTTGAATGGAAAAGTCAGCGACCAAGGTTGTCATGTTCTACTTTAATCTAAAGCCCCCACCACTTAAAACTTGTAAAATAGTTTCGTATAACTTTGATCTCAAAATCTCTAAAAACAGATGATGGGTCCATTTTGGTTAAAAAATTACTTGAGCTAAAGAAGGAATATACTCACAAAGGGGGAAATTCCAAGATGAAATTATGAGGACCAGACCAAATGGCTCAGACAAAACTTCTCCCTTTGCTGGAAAGAACAGTAATGGCACATATTTCTACCTCACAACAAAACAAACATATAAGAGAGAAGAAAAAGAAGAAGAAAAAAAGCAGAAGAAAAAGAAGAAAAGCAACCTTTTTAGGGGCCATCCATTTATGTAAAGAACGAATAGCATTGTTTGCAGATTTCAGAACAATTCCAACCTTAGAAGCACCAACAAAATTAGACCCTCTTTCCATACAAAGGAATCAATCATAAAACCAATATTTATGGCTATAATTTTCAAAATGGTGTAATAGATTAAAAAATCACCTCATCTCTAAAAATTTCCACTGGATGCTTCCCAAGATCTTGATAAAGGGCTTCAAAAATGGTGTTTTCTTTGTCATGGACGAACTGAATCAGTGAACTCAGCTGGTTTTTCCTCCATTCCAAACTCCTTGTTCTTCCATTTCTGAAGCTTTCCCTCAGCAGTTCCAAATTGGCTTCCATTTGCCAAACCCCACAAGCTCTGTCAAGAAGTTGTTTTGATCTGACTATTTTGGTGTGGGGTTTATTTTTCTTTCTTTTGCATTTTAGATCTTTTGTAAGATTTTGGAGTTATGCCTTTACTTACGCAAGTGGAGAAATCTTCAGATTTTATGCAAAATGGTTGGGCATTGAATTTAATGTTTCATGTCCTTTGCTCCTTCCATGAAAGCCACGTTCAACTATTAATCCATGATTATGATGCTAAAACCGTTTTACTTAGGTTTCCATTTTAAACTTTTAATTTTGTAAAAATAAGATAAGAAAATAAATGTTAAATTCCAATTTTAGTTTCTTGTATTTAGGAACTTGTTGAATTTTAGTTCATTAACTTTTAAATTTCTAATTTTTGTTCTTTTACTTTCAATTAAATAGTTATATATTTTATTGCAGAAAGATTGTTATTATATTAAACAAATTTTAGTAAAAATTAATTAACTCCAAAGGTCTAATCTACATTACATTGTTGTACTAAAAAAATAAAAGTTCCAATCTACATCCATGTAACATTATTAATTGATAAAAAATAATTGCATTTATGGTACTAGAGATGGGCTTGAAATAATGGACCATCTACTCTCGTGTTCAGGTTATTGATCATATGTTAGAAGTTGGATGAGAGATGTCAATTAGGTGCATTTCACCTACTATTTCGATATCAAGACCCCAAAAATCAAGACATTGGGAGTTTGTTGAGGGGGAAGGGGAGTTTGTATTTTATACCAGAGTGTAATCCTAGGTGTATTATGAACTCTTGTTCACAAGAGATTGTCATTTATTTGTATGGGTGAGAGTGACCTGTTCTTTGATTCGATAAGCCTATCATTTTGGGGACAAGACCGAGTAGGGAGCTGGGAACATAATAATACAAGACGGATTTCATTTCTTCCCGACTTTTGGGTAAGTAGATGAGTGTTCCCTTAAATCGGTCTCTAGGACTTGAACAAAGGGCCCTCTCGTTGGCCAAGAGGGGTTTATGTTTAATGGTTGGACCATAAATAGGTTGTTCATTAGATGAGCATTGATACTTAAGGATACAGAGGTAACCCAAGGGTAAAACGATAATTTTACCTAGTTGGTATTATGAACACTCGTGAAGGACTAACTTGTTGTTATCGGTCTATATCTGTGGAAAAAAAAATATATCTGCAGTGAGAAGAGTGCAGTTGTGGGTCTTTGATGGAGTGTATCCACAGTTAATGAATATTGATTAATTTGGTTAATGAGTTTAGCAAATTAACCTCATTGTTGGAACTTTTGATCTATAGGTCCACCAAGTCCCCTTGTTAGCTCATTAAAGGATATTAATCAGGAATGATTTGAATTGTTCAAATCAATTGAGAAAATTGTAGATTAATGTGATTAATATATAATTAATTATAGATGTGATGTATAATTCAAATTATGTTAGAGAGAAATATTTGTATGAGATTCAGATATGCAATTCATGTGAATTAGATTCATGAATAATTAATTAATTATAATATTAGAGAGGTGGAAGCATATAAACATGTGATGTTCATATATTAATTAATTAACTATATATTAAATTTGATTTAATATATGGTTATTGAATTAATGTGCCAATTAATTAAATAAGGGGTTATTTAATTAATTGATATCAAGGGTGAAAAAGGAAATTCTTGGAGAAGAGGGAAATTCTTCTCTATATAAATTCATCCTATTAGACCATTTAGGGCAAACATTAATTTGTCCAAAAATATACCCTAACATCCAAAATAATTCCTCTTTATACTCTTTCTACAATCTGTCGACCTCTTCCTCTTCTAAGTGTTGGAGACCACTCATCCAACTCTTGGAATCCTAGAGAATAACAAGGTTATTCTTGTGGTAGTGACAGTGATTGTCGAGAAGACGTTTCTCTGAAGAATAAGAGAAATTTCGAGAAGTTTGGGAATCTACGAATAAGAACCGTTCATCCCTTTTGTTTCTCCTTTATAATGCATGCTTATTACGATTTTTATCCCCTTCTATTTTGTTTTAGTTTGCTATATTTTGTTTCTTTAAAATTGAATTTCGAAATGCAAGGTGATAGCTGGTAGAAATACAAGCTATTTTTGCCCTTTACATAGAATTATGAGGGCTAACAAGCAGAATATGCGTTGATAATAATTAAAATTCATGTGAAAAGTGAGTTTGCGTCGATCAACACTGAAAATCTCTGCTAACCCTATATTATGCGTTATTCTGCGTCAAAATGCCTATTTTTGTAGCTATCGCAGGAATTGATCGCATACATTGATCCCAGACCATCGCAAAGTTGATCACATACGTTGATCTTCATGAAGACCAGTTCGCCACATGGAATGTCGCAGCTGCAGAGTGATAACCGCGATAGAAGGTTAATCGCAAAGCGGGTGGAAATGCATTAATACTTCAGGAGAAACAAGCATGAACGCATTCCTTGGGAGTATCAAAAGGATAAGATGATGTTGACATTTCACCTACCGCGTCAGAAGTGGCAGTTCAGAGCGAGACCACCAATGTTATTGATGTGTGAGGTCTACAAATAGAGCCTTATAGGCTAAATTCAAGGGACCCAAGCTTCTGCCTTAAGGCAGATCCTTGTGGTCACAGATGAGAGCATGAGCAAGATTTTCTTTGAGGATTCTTCACCTCTACAGCCCATTCTGAGTGACGACAGGTGTTTCGCCGAAGATAGAGCTCGAAAGAGACTACTCCACCGCCTATCCATGGCACCACCGGCAGCCTTGACGTACATTTGATGGAAGCAAGAGATTGCCTACATCTAGCCCTCCATCTTTCTTCTTATCTTTGTATTTTATTACATTTTGACTAAAGACATTAATACATTTTGTAGCCAATGCATTTCTTTAGTTCCTTCAACACCTTCTTCGTCATCATCTTCTTCTTTATCATCTTTTACTTTCATTGCAAAGAATTAAGTGTAGATTGCAAGAGTTATCGCATACTCAATCATGCGGCATAGAGATATGACGCATGTAGCAACCCACCGAGAGGTGTACGTTGTGCGAGTATAACAAGTCAATCCTCTTTGCTTAGTGTGAGGCTATTGCAATGCTTGTCTATGAGCTAAGTAGCTATAACCATTGCCCGAGAGGGTAAGTAGTGGAACTCACTAAGCAAAGTAAGCAATGTTCCTAGAGATAGAAATAATCTTATGCTTAACACAACCATGCATTATAGAGACATAAGCATGAGGCTGACCACCGAGAGGTGTGCAATACGTTAGTATGGCGAGCTGGGATTACTCTTACGACCAAGCTTAATGTCGCGATGAATTTATCCCCTCCACAATTCTATTTCTTCATATTATTACGTGTTAACAGTTGCCGAATCTCTACCAATTCTCATAGTTAAACTTCCATTGCTTAATTTGTTTAGTTAGGAGTAGGAGTAGCGCATAATTCTTTAACCTTTGTCTTTCTGCTTTTATTCATCGCCTCAAACGCATTATTTCACAAACATTATTGAGTTACAAGTCCCTGTGTTCGACCTCGGATCACTCCGAGAAACTTGCATTCTCGTTATATTTGTTGAGAAGGCGAGAAAACCTGTGACAGGAATGCATGGTCATAGCATACATGCTTAAACACATATTGTGTATTTTTTAAGTCCAATGCATGACCATCAATGAATGGAGATCAACGCATAACATAAGATGCACACATATTTATTTTCCTCTCATTTCCCACATACACAAGGCATTCTCACGCTTCTGCTCGGAATTTGATCCCTACAATTAGTATTAGAGCAAGGTTTCTTGCATTTTCGTTCTTCACATTTTTTAAACAAAAATTAGTTTAGAAAGGTGGGTTTTAAGTTGAATTTTGAATGTGAGAGGATGTTTACATTTTTTGGCACTTAGTTTTACGTTTTAATTCAACTAAAATGTAAGGGCCCATTGTTTTTTTGGGCATTTAAGTTTTGCTATCAAGTTTATAAGTCCATGTCGATCGAAGAGCAAAAGTTTGTGAAGAGATCGGTGAAAAAAGGAGGTTTTCGATCCAAGTTTGAAGCAAAACATAGAAAAAGAGAAGTTTCTAGATTGCAGCATTGCGATGTTGCTATTGAAGCATTGTGATGATGGGAGGGTTGCGAGATGGACAATATCTGTAGCATTGCAACACTTACCTCGAACGTCGTAACTCTCTGAAGTTCACAGGCACGTGCAAGGAGTCTCACGATCGTGAATTCGAGCCTCCTCTCCGGTGTTTGTAGTAGATTCTCTTATTTTGTGTAATTTTATCTATTTTTATTAATTGAATTATATAAATTAGTTATATTGATTTAATTAATTATTTAGGGTACCAAAATTTGGTCCAACATTTTCTATTTAATTGATTATGCATTTGATGTATGTATAAATTAATTGATGAATTTATATTACATGATGTATGTCATATAGATTTAAAATCTCACCTTAAAATAAATATTTTCATCCATCATATTTAATATAAGTGTTATATTATTTATAATTGCATGATTTTATGAGCATGTCCATATATCATAATTTAAGTGTTATCATAATTTAAGCGTTATCTCTAGGATTCTAATAGAGGGATAGGTGTCCAACTATTTGGAGATGGAGAGGAGAAAAGATTTTGGAGAGTAGAGAGGATTCTCTTTGTAGCTTAGGAAAAATTTTGCACAATAACACTTCTGTGTTGTGTATTGTCTCCCTGAAAAAATAGGGAGGTCTTTATAGAGAGAAGAGTCAAACTCTTTTCCTAATCATTTTCCTATTTTCCTTTTCCACAACTAATTAATTAAATAACACTTATGTAATTTTAGCTTAATTAATTAATTAACACTATTTAATTAATTAACAAAATTAAATAAGGGTTGTTTTCAAATATAGAAAAATGAACCATTTACAAAATATAGCAAAATTTTAGAATTATCGATGATAAACACTGATAGAATTCTATTAGTGTCCAACAGTGATAGAAGTCTATTAATGTCTATCAGCGTCTATTATCGATAGTTCTAAAATTTTGTTATATTTTGTAAATATTTTCAACAATTTTACCATTTAAAATAATTTTCCATTAAATAACACTTATTTAATTTAATTTGCACATTAATTAAATAACTATTTCTACATTAAATCTAATTTAATGTGCGTATATATTTAATACATTGGGAATGTCCTAGAACTCACAATTAAATTTTGTGTTAGGCATTCTATTTATCAATAAAATATTATTGAGTATTTTATTCAATAAAGTTATTGATTTTGCATTCTATTATGAAAATCCAATGAACATATCCATGACTATAGTATGAATACTTTAATTTTATGTGGTGACATAAACAGGATCAAGTTAATAGTATATAGCCTAAATGGTCTATAAGTATATGGATGAAATTCGGTATTTTATCCTGGTAACACTATTGGATGCAGCCCATTTTGTATAGGTAATACAAATGATGTGATCCACACATCATTCATGTAGAGACATGTGAGTGGGGGCATCCTATGCAATGAGTTTGCATATAGACTGGACAACAAAATAAGTCATTTCTCTTTATAACGATCGTTTACTGTTAAAATTAACTATTCCATATTTAAGTAACCTAGGATAACTTGATCTTAATCCTGAGCCAACTATGAACTCCTGTTTATTTGGGATTATCCTTTGATTTGCATGAGTGAGAGTAGTCCAATAGCACTGCTCAATAAGCCTTCCATTTTGGGGATAAGACCGGATGAATAGCTGGGGACATTATAAGTTTTCATATGGCATTAAAATATAAGTGTTATATGTTTAAACGGATAGATTAAAATCTATAACCAAGAGTTGCATGCAAACATAGGTCCAAATTATTTTTAAATGGTTTAAAATTAATTCACCTAGACTTATGCTGGAGGTATCTCTAATGAGAATAAAAATAGTTTAATCTTTTATTTTATTTTAATAGGTTTAAAATGAATTCCATTACCAGATTAAACTTATGAAATAATTGCCCATAAGGGACCTTTGTCTTAGGAACGTTCTGTCTAGGCGGGGATATTTAAGTTGACGAAAACAGAATACATCCCCTTGGGAACCGACCTGGAAAGTGAATTGGACAAATATTTTCTAAGCATGCAATAGATGGTTGATTTTATTAAAGAGTTTAATAAATGAAATACAGTATTGTTAAAACCTTCAATATAAATGTTATATTGGGCAATTATGAAGAACTTAGATAGATTCATTACCCAGAATTTAACTAAGTATATAAAAACCCTAAAATAGTAAAATATTTTAGTGGGAGAAAAATGGTATAAGGGATATATATATCAATTTTAACTCTCACGTCATGAGTTCACACCATGAGATCCATGCTCAGCTTCGTGTCGCCCTGGGCGTGGCCTTCTTTCGGAAAGTATTTGCATGGGTCAATACCAAGGTGAATTGGGAAAGTATTCATAGTAAGTGGGAAAAGAACTCGTGTGAACGTATCATACGGTCTGCTCCATTAGGTTGCACCATGAGATTCCTATAGTTTGCCTGCTTGTCATAGAGAGACCATCCCTTCGGAGGGCCTGATCATAGGATTTAGAATAATGCAAACTCCAGTAATGGATAGGGTTTCTTAGGTGAACCTTCAACATTTGTCTTTCCTTACAGTAGCATGTCGAAGCATACCTCTAGGATCCAAAAATAGTAGAGTCACACTTACGAGAGGATTAAGCTAGTTAATGAATCCTTGATCGAAAAATGATGACTAAGAACTATAGGAATAAGAGTTACTTTGGTATTAGTAATTAGATGAGATTATCTCAATCGAGGGGAGGGGTAGCTGATAACCCATTCGGTGGCTGTTGCTCTAAACCTCTGAAGTATCGTTGCAAAAATTAAATCATTAGTTTAATTAGGGTTCTTTGATTACTTGTTTTTGCTTAATTGATTGGATACTTTTTTTTTTTTTTTTGTAACGAGTTAAGTCAAATATTACTAATACGGTCAATTATTTGTTATTCGTTTCAGCATGTCTTGCACCATAATTTCCTTGCTTAAAAACAAAAAACTAACCAGTGAACATTATGTAATGTGGAAATCTAACTTGAATACGATTCTAATTATAGCTAATCTACAGTTCATCTTAACGGAGGAATGTCCTCCAATCCCCACTCGTAATGCATACCAAACTGTAAATGATGCTTATGACCACTAAACGAAGCCCAATGACAAGGCCTGAGTCTATCTCTCGGCAAGTCTATCTGATGTTCTTACCAAGAAATACGAGGCCATGATCACTGCATGTCAGATCATGGTGTCCCTCTAATAAATGTTTGCACAACCGTCCTTTCAGATTCGACACGAGACACTCAAGTACGTTTATAATGCCTGCATGAAGGAAAGCTAGTCAGTGAGAGAACTGTTACAAGCATGCGAAAGTAATCAGGATTCTAAGCACTCTAACTATATAAATTTTAAGATTAAAGCATGCATGTTCATTTATAAAAATTAGGGTTTTAAAAATACAACATTTGTAGAAACACAAAATTGATGCAATATCTTGAATGAATCTTATCACGAACACTTTGTGGACCGTAGCTAGAGTCTTCCTCTCTATTTTTCGGCCTTAGAACGGATTGTGGGATCCAATTTGTGAAGAAATTTAAGGGAATTTAGAGAGTATAGATGTTTAGGTGTGAAGAACATAAAAGAACAATTCTTTCTCAAAATTCAAAATTGCATGAACTTTTCTTCAGCAATAGTTTCTTCTATTTAAAGAAGATATTCATGCAATCAAATTGCATGAAATATTAACACCAAATCACTTAAATTTTAATGGAAAAATAGGTGTTTAAGTAAGTGGAAAACTTGGGATTTTTCCTCTAACTTAAATTGAATTTCAAAAATTCAATTTATAAAAGAAATTTCAATTTCAAATAAAATTAATTCAAGTAATTAATTTTAAATAAAATAATTTCTTTTAAAAACAATTTTAATTAAAATTCATTCTAATAATTAATTTTAAATATTTTATTAAAAAATTTAATTAATAATATAAATTTGATATCAAATATTTAATTAATAATATTACTTTAATATAAAATATTTAATTAATAATAAACACCAATTTTGAACATGAATCCCTCTTCAGATGTAATATTTAAATCATATTTAAATATTTCAAACTCTCCAGTTTGTTTAAATCGACAATTAAATGTTTAATTATATCGTATATAATTGATACTTTATTCCCTAATCAGAATTTGAACATTTCAAATTCTGTCATCACACTGTCCTAAGGTTTAGTACGATATGAACTAGTAGGGGACCTACAAATCATGAGCTCCAACAGTTCGAGATTAATTGGCTAAACTCTTTAACCTAGTTAACCAATATTTGTTAACTACCGTGACACTCCACTAAAGTCTAGTAACTGCACTCTATATATTTCTATCCACTTGATTTAACCATGGTTGGTAAGTTTAGGGTTTAGGGTAGATAGTTGGGGACATAGGATGCAAGATGGAATTCACTCCTACTCGTTTTCAGAGATAGTAAAGAGGTTGTTCCCTTAAGTGCTGACTCTTGGTCTTGAACAAAGGGCCCCACCCTCACATTGGCTCAAGACGGACTCGGTTTGATGATCAGATCACAAACTAATTGTTCATTAGATGATATGTGGGACATAAGGAACAAGAGGTAATCTTGGGGTTAAAACAACCTTTTGACCCAGTCGTCATTACAAACAACCTGTGAAGGGTTAACTTACTAATTATGGTTATATCGAGTGAACACAATATATCTACAGTGAGGGAGTATAACTACTGGGCTTTTGTGGAGTAATTCAATAGTTAACGAATAAGGGTTAATTTGATGTAAAGAGTTTAGCCAATTAATCTCGGATCGTTGGAGCCCATGATCTGTACGTCCATAGGTCCCTCTACTAGCTCACAAACAAAATTAGTGTTAGAATAGCGTGATAAGTTTATTTGAAACGTTCAAATTTGAATTAAGGGAATTAGTAATTATATGCGATATAATTATACGTTTAATTTTGGAATTAAACGTAATTGGAGAATCGATTAATATATAAATATGATTTAAATATTAATTTCATGAATGGGGATTCATGGTGATGGAACTAGTCACAAATTAATTTAATATTTGATATTAAATTAATAGAATTAATTAAATTATTTAATTAATTATTAATTATTAATTATATTAGAAAATTGATAATTGAATTAATTTTTTATAAAATTTATATTTTAATTAAAATTTGAAAAAGTTTGATTTTTAAATCAAAATTCAAAACAAAAAAGAAATTGAAAATTGAGAAAAATCCCATAGTGGAATTTTCCCATTTTCAAGCTTACACCCTAGTCATCTTTGCACCACCTTTTCCAACTCAATTTTGAAGGAAGAGCTGGAATCCATGCATGCATTATGATTGCATGAATTGCTGAACAAAACCACTTTTGATTGAGTAGAAAAGACTATGCAAATAAGTGGTATTTGTTGTGTTCTTCAGGTTGAAGAAAGGTTCTTCAACAGTGTTGAACCAGTGTGTTTTCTCCTTTCAATTCCCAAATTTAAGCTTGTTTTGAGTACCACAACTTAATCTAAGGCTCCTAGAGAATTGTAGGAAAGCTCTAATAGTGGTCCACGACTTGAATAGGAGAAAATTCCAGCTGTATTTTGTTGAAAAAGAGGATCTTCAAAGGTATGTAACGAAACCCTTGATACCTTATAAACATGCTTAATTTGAAGTCAAAAGTGAGGAATTAAAATGCTTAATGATCATGTTTGCTTCCGTTGTGTGTTTCTGTAAACCAACACTATCTACCCACTTTTATCCCTGAAATGGGAGACATATTGAGTTGGCACTGATGAGCCACCCTTACCCATGCAGATCTAATGATAATCCCGAATAAACAGGAGTTCATAATTAACTCAGGAATAAGATCAAGTTACGTAGGTCATCGTATTGAAATAGCCAGTCTTAAACAATAGTCGGTGTTTTAAAGTAAAAGTGATTTATTTCTTGGTCCAGTCTTATATAAACTCTTTCAGCGATTCAGGATCACATCGTTTATACTAAATACGAAGTGGGCCATGTCTAATAGTGTCTCCATAATAAGGTACCCAGTCTTACCCATATACTATACACAATTTTGGCTACTTACTTGAACTTGATCCACTTTTAAGTCTCTACATAAAGTCTAAATATTCATGTTATAGCCATGAATCTTAGTTTATTGGATTTAGAGTTTTCCAAAACAAAATATGCAATTCACACATTCAATAACAACTTTATTGAATAAACCTCAATAATATCTTTATTAGTAACAAAAAATGTTTAACGTTTACAAACCACGAGTTTTAGGACATAAAACCCAACAGAATCAATATAGAACTCCATGTTCATTAAGAACTTCATCGTCTAAAGGGAGTCGAATAGGTCGAACGTAGGTTTTTTAGAATAGTTGTGATAGCTCTCGAAAAGAGTTATTTATATGCTTTGAATATACCTTGTTTATTATGTAAAATGTATTTAAATGTCTATTTTGTAGGATTCTCGAGTATATCATGCATTTCGAAACTTTGTAGACCATTGGGGGTTGATTTGAAGCTATCAGAAGTGAAATCAAGCACCTGAAGCTTCAAGAAAGTGAAATGATGATTTTTCCCTTGAGGCTAGCATAGCGACACCATGCGCGGTTTTGTGTGCTGCACTTGAAGGTAGTAGCATTATTCAAGTGAGAGCGCTGTAGCACTCCAAAGATTGACGGAGAGGCATGGCACCCGCACCCGCATGCAAGTTCTACACTTCAACAAAAGGGTAGTGTTATCCCCAAAATTTCACCTAAGTGAATTAGGTTAGAACATGGTTAATAAGTAAGCTTGAAGAAGAATAAAAGAGTAGGAAAATACCTTAAGTGTTGAAAACTAGACTTTAAGGGCTAAAACATAATTTGTGGTTAAGTTGGGTTAGGAAGCACTTGGTGAAAGAAAATTTGCTAAGTGTGGAAGCCAAAGTGGCCATGCGTTAGGATCTTGATGTATTGGTGGTGCATAGGGCTTTATGGGCAGAAGTCATGCTTAATGGAGGTTAGTAGATCGCATGGTAGGTGTGAAAGAAGAAGTTGATTTTTAGGCTAAGTGTTGGCCAAGTAGGGTGCCATGTATTAGCATGGATGATGCGCTAGTCAAATGCCATAAGAGGTTAGTTGAGCTGGATTGTGCATGCGGCAAGGCAAGGCCTTAGGTGATGAGCTGTGAGGCATTGGCCTTAGGCTAGGCAATGGGCATGGCCAAGCGATGGCAAAGTCCCATAAGTTGAAGGGGTGTCTTAGGCGTTGGCATGAGCGCTTGCTAGATTGATGTGCGATGGCCAAGAGCTTGCCATGCGTTGGTAAAAAGACATGTGATGACTAAGTCATCTTGAGAGGTTGGGGAAGCCTCATAAACGCATGCCACAAGGATGGTCTAGGTGAGGAGGCTTATATGTTGGCTAGCCTTGGTGTGCGTAGAGGAGGGTCATGCGCAAATTTTAGGACTAGGCGTTGAAAAGAAGTATGCGGCGAATTGGTGGCCATGCATTGGCTTAGAGGTATGTGATGGCCAAGGGTGGATGCAATCAAGTAGAGCCAAGCAACCAAGACAATGTGATACGATCAAGTGAGGTTAAGGTTGATTTGGGCTTGAACAAAGGTGAGGTAAACGCACAACGAGGCATGCAAAATGTAGGATTTGCATTGGCCTAAGAAGATGAGGACACTTCAGGACAGAGGTGTTAAGGGGAGGCATTGGCAATGCAAGAAGAAGGCACCTGGACATGCAAGGAGGTGGAGGTGTCAAGATTTGGGCAAGTTTGGATGTCTATAAATAGGGTAACTTGGAGGAGTAAGTTCAAACCATTCACTCATGCAAAATAAGTGAAATTAGTCTGAGAGTGTCCAGAAGGAAGTGAAGTAGCGGACCCTGGGCTATCATTCGATTTGGAGTTGTGAGGAATGAGGAATTAGCATTGGAAGATAGAAGGCTCAACTGATCACACAGGCCAGGTGCACACAGATGCCCAATGTCAGGCGTGCATGGATGCGCAAGTAATTTTATCTTGTTAGAGAGAAAAAACCTATGTAATATCTTGAGACTTTTGTGGTTGGTCTGAATGTATTTAGTTTTATGTCTTATTTGAATCTTCTTTACTTTCTAGATGCATGTTTATGTTTTGGCTATTCCTTCATAAATATGTGTTGTCCCCACTAGTTGATAGCTTCGTCACATTTGCCCTCGAATGTCTAGTTAACCTAAGCAGCAATTAATTATCATGTATTTTATGGTTAACCTAGAATGCATACTTTAATTAGGTACAAAGATTAAATTAATTAATTGATTAGGCTACCCAATTGGTTAATCACACAATGGAACCCTTAACATTAATGTTACTAGTTTAATCCTAGATGGTCGCTATCAAATCCAATAAGACTGCAACTACGTAACTATTAATTAGGATGTTTTCTTGGTTTAATCGAACGATTCAACTGCTTATAGCGTCGTCGAGTTAGGTTAGGCTATGTAGCTTGTTGTGCACGCCTAAATCAAATGTATGTTTAGTTAATGAAAATTATTGATCGAAATTACATATGAATCCCTCCTGCTCTCGAAACTAGATGAATCCAGTCTTAGGTTCCATTTAACCATTGCTTTTATTTTTCTTAAACTATTCACAATATCCACACCAAACCCTGCCTTCTCCCCCTCCCCCTCCCCCATTTCTTGTTCTAATTAGTTAATTAGCTTTACAAAAAACTCATGCTAACACTTCTTTGCGAATCGACCCGAACTTATCACTATTGCTACACCATCGTAGTTATAGATGTAGGATTCAGTATTATAAATTTCATTTAATTAGTAGAGGTTTGCAGATGACAGTAGATCTACTACCATCAAATTAACGTTGTTGTCGAGGAAGCCAGCTTGTTTTTCGTTTAGTTAATTTCTAGTTAGAGCATTCTTTTGCTTTTGATTTCTTTTCTTTTCTTTGTGTCAGTGTTTTAGTCATGGCAAGATGTCATCAATGAGGACAGGAACAGCATAGTGGAGTGGTGACAGAAAATTAGAAGTCAAATTATTCAACAATTAAAATCCCGTGGACGCGATATACGATGCATGTTCTTAAGATATGCGTTGATAGTCATGTGTCGATGGTCATACGTTGGAATGATAATGCGTTAACGAATATATGCGATGACCATGCATCCTGCCACAAGTTTTTTTGCACTCATGCTAAGTTTAACATGAACACAAGTTTCTCGGGTAATCCGAGATCGAACATAGGGACTTGTAGCTATATGTATGCGGTAATGTGCATGCGGTGGTTTAAATAAAAGAATGGAAGGGAGGTTGCTAAGTTAACCCTACTCTTACTCCTATCTAACAGATAACGCAATGAGAATATGCATGAGAGGTAGAGATACGTTGACACTTGACATGAAATAAATGTATGGGAAAATAGATAAAATGCGAAGATGATTTCATTGCAACCCTTAACAGTGACCGCAAGGGCAACCTTAGTCAACACAAGCCATGCAATCATGCTACACACACGTGAACCTAACTCTAGGACGTATGCGGTATATCTGCAATATTGCCTAGAAGCCTATGCGTGCCTAGACCTCCATAACCAGCTCACTAGCTCCCGCCGCATGAGCATGGCTGCCGCATAACCCCTTATCCTACTTCCTAGACGCATGTAATATCCAATCTGTAGGGTGCATAACTGTGTGAAAGCAAACAGAGCTTATCTCTAAGATCCTCATTCTTGCCTATACGTTCCAAACCGCTTTCTTGAGTCTTAGATTTGTGTTTTAGACTACTCTCCCAAGTATGCCTAAATGATGAATGAAGCGCTCATAGGACAAGGTAACCGCATGAACTTTGCTGACCTAAGATTGTTCCTATCCTTAGTGAACAATGCATACATTGCTTATGTGACCAACCATTTACCCTCCCGGGTAGTTGGTTGTTGCTGACTTTACTCATAGACAAGCTATGTGTTAGCCTATAGACAGGCGTCGCCTCATCTTCACACTAAGCAAATAAGGTTACTCACACACTCACGCAACGCACACCTCTCAGTGGGTTGCTACATGTTTCATATCCCTAATCCACATGACTAAGTATGCGATACCCAAGCAATCCCACTAAGTGTTACAATGAAAATAAAGATGCTAAGAAAAGAAGATGGATATGGAGTCGAAGGAGATAGAGAGATGCATTGAAAAACAAATTGCATTAATTCCTTAATCACAAAATGTCATACAATACAATATGAGAAAAGAAAGGGAAATAAAATGACTGGCTGGAAGCAAAGATTTGCTTCAAGCGGATGTGCATAAGGCTGCCGGTGGTACCATGGATGGGCGGAGGAGCTGACTCTCTCGAAATCTAGCTCAAGTCGAAGGCTCTGGTCGTCACTCGGAATGGATGAAGGAGGTGAAGAACTCTCAGTGTCTTCTCACGCATTTTGTCTAGATCGCGAGGAAAATCCCCGGATGACTTGAATTTCTGCTCATCTGCTTCTATTAATAGAGCTTGGGTCACCGACAACATTAATTGGACTGCTCTGAGTCGACATTCGGCGCGTTAGTCCTTTCTGAACCTCTGCCACTAACAGCGTGATAGGTGAAATGTCAGCATCATCTTTTGGTTTTTCTCGAGGTAGATGCGTTGATGCGTTCATTCCACCAACCTTGCGTTGATCCCATTAGTATGCGTTGTCGCATAACTGCAATCATTTAATGACCGAATTCACTTAATATCGCAACTCTACACGATGACCGCAATCGCTAGGGGAGTGCAACTCTCATGCGATGGACGCATACGACTAATTACCGCAACATCCATGTGTTGATCGACACGTTCGGCCTTGCGATGGAGTGTTTCTTCACATGTGGTCGTCTATGCGGTGGTTCGGTTTCCGCGTTTGCGTCCATTTCCTGTTTTAGCTACAAAAATAGAACATTTAATGCATTATAACGCAAAATAATGAGTTAGCTGAGATTCAAAATGTTGATCGACGCAAGCTCACTTTCTCATGAATTCCTAGCACAATTGCCACATATTCTACTTAACAACCTTCATAATTCTAAGTAAAAGGCCTAAGATGACATGCATTTCTGCATGTCATCATGGAGCAACTCAGCCTAGCAATGAGGTTAGTGACCTTAGAGGTCAACTTCTTTGGTTAATCAAATGGTTGAAGTGAGATCTTAGCAAATGCAAGCACGTAGAATCTACTCGTACATGGGACATCCTGAGCAAACATGACCAAGGTTGTAGTAGATCCTGATGTTATGAGATTATGCCATGAGAGGGTTTCCTAGTCATTCAGGTGACGATTTCCATCGACTTAGATGGGAAAAGTCATTTGGCTTTGGGAAAGGAGGATGGGAATGCTATAACTACGATTCACACTTCACCGCATCTGACGTGTTAATGCAAGCTCACAACCGACTGAGGTACATCATTAGAAGATGTGATGAGATAGATTGTTGATAAAAATCTTCTTTTCTAGCAGAAGATCCAATGCCTTAAACAAGAGAGATTTTGTGTCCAAAAAGAGGCTGGAATTGACATTTAGAGTTTGAGAGACTTGACCGATCAATTTGTTGAATCAGTCGAGAGAGGACATGAATCCTTTCCACTCACATCCTACAACACTGTCGATGCATGCAGCGATGAGGTAATCCATATTGACACTGAGGACAAGTGTGAAGATAGAATGCCATACCCAGAATTAATAGTCGAGGCAAAAGAAAAACATGAGCCTAACCCCAAAGAATCCCAAGTGATAGAGTTAGAGGTCGAAAGACCTCACCCTGTTCTATCCTCTGGTGTTTCATACATATTTGAATTTTCCTCTCTCTGTTCTCAAGAGTCAGTCAAGTCTATTTCTACTTTGGACTCATTTGAGTTCCTTGAGTCTTTTGATTCTTTCATTTTCCCTTTTTTAGCAATATCAAAAAACCCAAATTTGACTTGTCTGACGCCCTTCAAAAGACAAAGTTTCTTTAGAGCATTGAATGTTACATCAACTCAAGTAAAAAGGCTGAAGAAATACGAGAATTTATTTGTATCTTCAAAGAAGGATAGGTCACATCGAGCAATCGACATTAAAAATTTACCCTTCATGGAGGGAGCCAGGTGAAAAAATTTATTGTTTTTTAGATCGGTTTCTTGTTTTTTCTTTTGTTGAGTCCCCTTAAAATGAAGAAGCGAATCATTTGAAGAGGTGAGCCCTTCACCACACCCAGAGACTGTACACAAAAATGCTTATAGGGGAGGTTTCCTGTCCTTTGTCTTTTATTTTTGTTGAGCTGAGATTACAGATACATTGGGGACAATATATCATTTTAGGTTAGGAGTGATAGTTATATATGCATGTCTGGCAAGTTCTAGAGCTCCTGAGCTTGAACTTTGTGGTTGCTTTGATGATATGATGATTGTACTCCATGTAATGTGATGATGACTTTCTCTGATAGGCATTAGATAACTGCTATTCACATTGTTTAGGATTCACAAAAATATATTCATAATTTTGGGCAAAATTTAAAAATGTTTTTCTTGATTTCCTTACATTTTTTAGCACAATGACGTCTTATCTATGGTTTTGAATACTTAGGATTGAGCTATTTAGTCCATAAGCTTGTTGTCACTCCGAAAGGCACTACCAATTAGAGAGTTGTCTTTGCATGATTGTTTGTAATATGAGACTTAGGGAAAAAAAAAAGAATATATGCATGCTTAAAGTAATGGATCTCAAAAGAAAAAGAAAGTAAAAGAAAAATTAGAAAAAAAAAAAGTAAAGAAAA
Source organism: Benincasa hispida (assembly GCF_009727055.1). Lineage (NCBI taxonomy): Eukaryota > Viridiplantae > Streptophyta > Magnoliopsida > Cucurbitales > Cucurbitaceae > Benincasa > Benincasa hispida. Next base: position 316,248 of record NW_024064779.1, on the reverse strand, counting down.
ATATACACTTGTAATGAGCATGCATGACTAGGGGTAAAAAGAGCTGCTATTTGCTATGATCAGTTAAAACATTCGTGAGAAAAGAGTGAATACGATTCTCTACAGTGAATGTGTGAAAGCTAGTGCCCCTATGTAAAAGGAATGCAAGTTTAAAGATCCCATGTGTGATTTCAGGCACCTTAGTCAAAGTATTACTTTCTTGATTGCTTCGGGTTGCTTAATGATTGGAGCTTAAGTTAAAGTAGAGGAAAAACAAGCTGAGGGTTAAATAAAACCTTTCGGGCTAGTAAAGACCTAGATAGGATTAACTAAGCACACATATGCGTAGAGGATAGAGAATTAGATTTAAAGTTTCTAATTGATTGCATGTATTTGATTCTTTCTATCTTTTGTGAGTTTAGTATGTTATCTTTAGCCTTGAGATTAGATTCACTCATTTATAGTATAAATTTCATATCTATAGTTTGTTTTGCCTTGCTCGAGAACGAGCAAAGTTTAGTTTGGTTGTGTTTGCTCTCAAAAAGAGCTATTTATATATCTTTAATCTAGCTTACTTGTTATATATAATGTGTTTAATTTCTTGTGAGTTTAGTTTGTAGGCATTAGAGGGTTGAGTTATAGCTATCATAAGTGAAACAAAGCATCGGAGCTTCAAGGCTAGCGCAGCAGTGCCATTCGCGGTGTTGTGTGGTGCACTTGAAGGTAGTAGCACCATTAAGGCAAGATCATTGTGGCACTTTGGAGATTGACTGAGAGGCAAGGCGCCCCCGTGCGTGCAAGCACAGCACGAGAGCACTTTTGCACGTGAGGTCTGCGCTTCGATAAAAGGGTAGAGCACTGTGACACTGTCTCTAGGCACTACGGTGCTAGTTCTTTTTTATATAAATACTCATTTTTTCTTTTAGGGTTTTTAAGCCTGAAATTGACGGAGGCCGAACTGTAGCATAATTTTCTTCTTTTTCTTTTATCTTCCCAGCTTAATTAGGTAAGATTTTCAATTTTTTTGGGTTGTAATTGAGATTTGATGCTCCACCTCCCTAATCTTGTCCATGAGATGTTGAGATAAGTAATTTTATCTAGTTAGGGAGCAAGAACCTATGTAATATATTGAGATTTATGTGGTTGGATTGAATGTATTTTGTTTTATGTCTATGCATGCATGTAGTAATGTCCTGTTAGTAAATGTTGAAAATTCAGTCGTTACACTAGCAACTTAACTAAATAAATCAAATTTGTCTCCCTTGCAATGACATCATTTTGTTGTGGTCCAAATGTTGTCGTTCGTATTCAACCAACCATATACATTTATATCATTGAGCATTACAACAACTACTATTAATGGGTAGTATTAGCGACAAGATCGGGTCGATCCGTATGAAAGTACGAAATGTGTTTCACTAAATCAATTCTCTAGTTAAAGCGATAAACTGGGGATTGTATATTGATATAAGAATGAAGTTCAGAAAATAGATGCTAATAGAAAAAATATAATCTTAGATTGGACTATCTGGTCTTAGAATGTAGTTATCCAATGTGATTTCAATCATTGAATTCTCTTAATTAAGTATACATTCGATTTACATGCGTACAATGACTTACTCGACTAAGTCAACTCGATCGCATAGCCGAAACTGTTGGAAAAGTGAAGCAAGTGCCTTAACTATCAATTAAAGCTAATACCTTAATTAAACTAAATGCTTTGTTCTATTGGGACGATAGCATCCATATAGATATAAAACATTCGAATTAAGATTTAGGTTCTATTGTGTGATTTAGTCAATTAAATAGCCTAATCAACTAATCAAATTATCTTTGAACCTAGATTGAACATGCATACAAGGTCTATTGATAGCCTATATTTATTGGCATACATGGGATCAATCTTTGTTACTTAAACAATTAAAGCTAGATGAAACATGGGAGGAAGTGTTTAAAGACAAAATCTATAGCTAAGACATGCATTCGTGTTTAGAGTGTCAATCCATTAACAACATACAAGTTTAAATAAAACAAGATTTGAAAATGAATGAATCGGAATATATTCATTCAAACCAGAAAAGTCTCATAAAATTTACATCAGGTTCCTACTCCTAAACTAGAAAAACTACTAACATCGATGGACTGTGATGATATAGAAGAAAGATCAGGAAGCATCCAAAATAAAATTAAAACCAAAAATGAAAATACTAATACTAAAAGGATGGAAAAAGAAAAAGTAAAAGAAAATAGGTTGTGGCTGCTGGAATCCTCTCCATCTCCTCCATTCTTTTCGTCATGTCCAACCCTAAAAATAAAGCTACTTATATATAAACAGCTGGGTGAAGCTGCAGCTACGTAGATGGTGTTGCAGCACTGAAGACCTTTTGTCGTTGCACTGTGCGCGAGATGCAGCACGTGCACGTGATGGGTGATGGTGCTACAAGACAGTGTCGCAACATTGCGAAATCTAGGCCTTTTGTGACTCTCGCGCGCACCCGCATCGCTGTCTGCATTATGGTGAATGGTGTCGTAGTGCTTTTCCGTTTTGCAGCTCTCTGACTATCATTCCCCAGTGGCGCCTAGCTCGTTTAAGGAACTATCAGTTATAGTTTAAGAATAAGAAAATTGTTTTCGACAACCAAAATATTGTCTACCATTAACAAAAAGAAAAACATAACGTGACAATGTTTATGATGATGAATTCGAACAAGGAGATAAAAAAGGACATGTCTGTGGATGATTCTAAAATTATTAAAACTACTTCTGTCATTTTGAAAATCATCCAGACTATTATTTTGTTTTGTTTAATGATTGTGGCTGAACTATTTTATTTTGCCAAACTCATGTATAGTTTCTTTGTTCTCTTTTAGTTGAACAAAATGTGTGAGGTTGAAGATTCAAATATTTGACTTTTTTATTGTGTATATTAATATCTTAACCAATCAATTTGTGTGTATGTCCATATTGTCTAGTCCCCTTTACAATCTATCTACTTATAGCAATAGCAACCACACAGAAAATACAATTTTAGTCCTTGAGTTTAAAAAAATATGTGTGTGATTTTTAATATTTCAAATTAATCATTTTAGTTTTCGAATTTTTAAGAATAGGTTTAAATGGTATTTTTTCCATTTAATTTTTGTTCAAAACTTAGATATGTAAGGTAACACGTACGAGAGAAATAAATCATTAGTAAGTAAAAGCATAAGAGATGGTCAAATGGGTTGGAAACTCTTACAAAAAAAAGTCAAATGTTCGAATATTTACTCTCTTATCATATATTTTTAAACCAAAGAGAAAATATAAAAGATCAGAAATTGTTAACACTTTTCTTGTAGGTACTTTTTTCTTCCTTAAATAGTGGATGCCATATCGTCAAGCTACTTTTCTAGCGAACCCAAATGGGCTGGAATTTGGGCAACATAATTCTTACCTTTACATATAATCAATTTACCTTTTCCTAAATTATGATAATGTCCAACGTAACTTTAATAAATGGAGTATCTGCTACTCAATCGTCAATGTTATATTTTTTATGTGCAGAAAGGTCATTCACACGTTGCACATAAGTCCAAAAATAAGTGTTTGAAGTAAAAAAAAAAATAAGCTTTAACTTAATATTGCTTATTTTTAAGCTTTAACTTAAAAATAAGCAATTCAGATTCTCAAAGTGAATATGTATTGAGTAAACGTTTTAATTCTATTCTCTAAAATTGTTTTTGGAATGTATAATCCAAATAGTAGAATTTTAAAAACAACATTTTAGGTTTTTTCGATGTATTTAATTTTGAATTTTAAATTTTAAAATATAAAATTATATATCAAAAAATAAAAATATTATCAAATATAGTACTTCATGCAGAAATCTCAATTATTTTTGTTAAATTAAAATACTTATTATATAATATATTGTAAATCATATGATACTATAAAATAATAGTTATATAAAGTTAGGGCTCCTTGCATAAATAATAAAATAGGGCTAAAATATTGCAAAAATTAACTTAAAACTAATTAGTAAGATTTATTTTCAATCTATAAAAAATAGAAAAATTGTGCACGATGGCCAAAATGGAACACCCATTTGGAAAAATGGCAATTTTTTCTATTTGTATGATTTATGGTAAAAAAAAAAAGAAAAGAAAAAAAAAACATGATGTATAGGGTCTATCTCTATACTTTATTTTTCTATTTTACCCTCTTAAAAACCCCGGGCTTCAAATGTGGAGGGTGTATATCTCCCCCCACAAATTTAAGTAACTTTTTGTAGGTTTTAAATTTGTTCAAGTGGATTTAATTGGGATTTGGTTACTGATTTTTTTATTTTAAATACTAGGAGCGTTTTAAACCAAAATTAAAAATTATATGTTATTTTTTTTTAAAAAAAAAACTCCTACTTTTATTCGGTTTCCACTTTATAATCGATTCTATTATTGTTGATGATAGATTATATAAAAAATTATCTCTTTACCTCCATATCTCCAACAAAAAAATGACTTTTGAAGATTGATTGATTATACTTCTAATCTCCCATAAGATCCTTCATGGAAGTGACATTGCTTGATCGTTTGGTCATTGGATTGACATTCTTGTTCGCACGACGTTTTCGGAGAAACATGTTTCGTGGAGTTGAATTTATATTGATGTGGATTTGATATGGATGTGGTTCAATCTCTAGAAATTGATCCTCTGATTCTCTCTCAGTTAAATGTGTACACTTGATTTGAGGAAACAGAACGCGTGATGTTTTTGAAGTTGATGTCTTGGAGGAATGCTTGTATCCTCAAGACTTGAGCTTCAAAGATTGGTTTAGTCTTCAGGAATTAAAGGAGTCTTCTGAATGTAGAGAATTCTCTTTAGGCTCCTTAGAGTCTAAAATTTATGACCCCCACAAATGAAGAGAACTTCCCTATTAGAGTTCTCCAGTGAGCTTTATGGGCTTGGGCTTTATTGGTCCAACTAGTTAGATTTAGTTCTTATTTGGCTATTAAGCCAAATTAAACCTATTTTTGGGCTCAACTAGACCAGCCTAAATTTTAATATAAAATTGAACCAAATTAATTTGATTCAATCCAACGGTCATGATAGAAACACGTGGCATCAAACTTTGTCAATTTATGTCTTCAACTTTGATTTTTGGACACTTTTAAACTTTTAATTAGTCCCAAATTCAATTATTTATAATATCATCATTAATCTGAGAAATGACGTGACAATTTTTTATTTGTCCAAAATTTCTCATTCAACAATTCTCAAAATGTATTCAAACTAAAGGTAGGTGTTGTATTTTTTTTTATTAGGGTTTATAGATTGATTCAAGATGTTTTTGTATAGTAATTTGTGAGATTTCTAAATCGATGTTGACGGGAACAAAGATGAATGATAGATTTTAAGAGAATTGTAATTTTTATGGAAAGTTGTAAAAGGGTAGTAAAAGGGTAAGGACATGGGAGTTGATTGTGGAGAGTAGGTAACATGAGAAGTTAAAGAGAATAAGTGGTTTAGATTTTGGTCTAGACTTTAGGTTTTTAGTTTACTATATTTGTGAGATTCATTTGATGATTTTTTATTACATAGTATTTGTATTTGCATAATATTTTAGCATTTACAAGATATGTGTGTATGGAATTTAATTTATTTTTAAGATAAGGGGTGTGACAAAATATGATAATTCTTGATATTGCAAGGTATTTTCATGGTTTACACTAACAAAGATTTCAATTGTTGTTAGTATGTTTGACAAAATTTTAAGTAGAAGATATTTGTGAGGACTATGGTACAAGGTATTTATGGAACTCAATAGACTTCATTTTATAGATTCTCTAATCATAAATTCTTATCTACAAGAATTAGTAGATTCTTATCTTAAATTCTATCATTTTGATCCATATTAAATAAAAATGAAAATGAAAAGGGATCATAATGGTCACCTTTTTAACTTAAGAAAACTAAAATGAACATCGAAAATAAAAGAACTAAAATAAATCAAAGATGAAAATGTGAATGTGCCATGCTTATCTGCTCTAATCATAAGCAATGCTTATCTTTGGAATTCAAATATGTGAATGTGCTAAAATAAGCAGCAAAGGCTTAAAATTTAATTGTTATTAGTCTAGATTGATCATCTAGATTAACATACTAAAATTGAATCTGGCCAAAAGGGTTAGGTCAATTTTGGTTTTCATAAAATTGTTTTAGGAATATAGCCTAAAGCATAGGATTTTGAAACTATCTCAAAACATCTCGAGTCTTTCTACCATTAGATCTACTTTTATAAGAGCAAATTGTATAAGATCAAAAGAGGAATAGGGATATGTTTAGGAGTGATTCTAAAATAGTTAAAATGACTTTTGTCATTTTCAAAATCACACTTAAATGTATTTAAAACCATGAACAAGAAGTAAATGAAATAAAATTAAAAGAGAGAAATTGGAACTATATGTTCTAATATAACTAATTGTTTAAGTCATACAGGTTCAACTTATCGCATATATTATTAAGGATGGATAAAGAGTGGATTAAGATTAGGAACAAGTTATCAACTTAGTATGTAGGAGTAAATCGATTCCTTGATGTTGCAAAACTTCATGTTAATAAGTCGGAAAAGACAATATGTCCATACAGAAAATATATGAATGCTAGGTGGGAGCCAATAGATGCAGTTGAATGGCATTTATTCATTAATGGAATTTCTCCATCATGTCATCAATGAGTATATCATGGAGACCCAGCCGACTTGTCTAGGGGATACGAGAGTCACACATCTCAGTCGACACATGATCATGGATTAAGTACGATAGAGATGAATGTTAATAGATGAAGAAAATGAAATTTTGAATATTATAAATGATCTACAGTGTCCAATTGCTGATGTAAATGAGGAAGAAACCGAGGATGAGATGCACACCAATGCTCAAGAAAGATAGAACAATTCAAGCTTATTAGAAGACTTAATGAATGAAGCACGCAACCAGTTGTACCCTGGTTATACAAATTTCTCGTCATTGTTATTTGGTGAAGTTGATGCATATTAAGGTTCTTAGCGGTTGGACTAACAAGTCATTTGATTTGTTACTTGAATTGTTAAAAGAAGCATTTTCTGTTGGGGCATCTATATCTAGTTCATTTTATGAAGCTAAAAGAAAATTACGTGACTTAAGACTTGATTATGAGTGTATTCATGCTTGCAAATACGATTACATCCTATATTGGAAAGAATTTGTTGATTTGCAATAGTGTCCAGTATGTGGTGATTCTTAGTACAAAGTTGAATCTGGAAAAAGTAAAAAGATTCCACATAAAATTTTAGGAAATTTTCCTTTAATACCAAGATTGAAGCGATTGTTTGCATCTAAGCATATTGAACCTAAAATAAGGTGGCATAAAGAGAAATGTGTTGAAACTAATGGAGTATTGCGACATCCAGCTGGTGCTGAAGGGTGGAAGCATTTTGATCGTGAGTTTCCTCAGTTTTCTTTAGACCCACATAATGTTCATTTAGGACTAGCTTCAGATGGATTCAATCCATTCGAGAATATGAGTACTTCATATAGTATGTGGCCAATGATACTCATTCCTTACAATTTGCCACCTTGAAAATGCATGAAAGAGACAAATTTCATTGTCTCTCTTCTTATACCCAGTCCAAATCTCCTAAAAAGAAATTGATATTTACTTATAGCCATTGATTGAAGAGTTAAAGAAGTTATGGAATGATGGTGTGCACACTTACAATTGTGTTAGCAATGAATACTTTCAACTACGTGCATGTTTGTTGTGGACTATTAATGACTTTCCTGTGTATGGTGACCTATCTGGATAGAGTACCAAAGGTTACCAAGCATGCCCTATTTGTAAAGAGGATACATCATCAATGAGGCTAAGAGGAAAACAATGTTTTATGGGGCATCGACGTTATCTTCCAGATAATCACAGTTGGCGCAAAAGCAAACTTGATGAAAAAGTAGAACGTAGACCTCCTCCAGTTGACATGGATGGAGAATATATCTTACAAGAGGTGAAATTATTAAAATTTTCTGTGCTTAGCAAACATCCAGAGAAACGTGATAGAATAAAAAAAAAAAGTATATTTTTCCAACTTCCATATTGGTCGAAACTTTTATTGAGACATAAGTTGCATGTTATGCATATTGAAAAGAATATTTGTGATAATTTGGTAAGCACATTGTTAAATATTGAGAGAAAGAATAAGGATACAACTAATGCTCATTATGATTTAGAAGATCTATACGGAAAGTGTTGGATTTTATGTCCTAAAACTCGTGATTTGTAAACAATAGAACTTATTCTAAAAATTCAATAAGTTGTTATTTAATAGATGTTTTGCTTATTAGAAATCCAATAAACCTAAAAGTCCCTTAACTGTTACATGAATACTTGAACTTTATGTGGAGACATAAAAGTAGATCAGGTTCAAGTAAATAGTCAAAATGAACTATAGTATATGAATAAAGTTGGGTGCCTTATTCTGGTAACACTTTTGGATGCGGCCTACTCTGTAGTTGCTACAAAGAGTTGTAAAGTGCTACAAACGAAGTGATCCTAATTCGTACATGTTATGACATGAGAAGTGGGAGCGTCCCTATGCAAATGGGTTTTGTACAAGATCAGACCACGAAATCAGTTACTTTTACTTTATAACGTTGTTTACTGTTTAAGATTGACTATTTCAAAACTATGACCTAGGTAACTTGACCTTAATCTTGAGCTAACTATGAACTTTTTTTATTCGGGATTATCCTTAGATTTGCATATGTGAGGATTGGCTCAATAGTGTCGGCTCAATAACCTCCCATTTCAGGGGTAAGACCGAATAGATAGCTGGGGACAGGGTGCAAGACAAAATTCACTCCATCCCGCTGTTTAGCGATAGTAGAGAGGTTGTTCTTTTAAGTGTTGATTCTGGGTCTTGAACAAGGGCCCCACCCTCTCATTGGCCCGAGTGGGATTCGGTTTGTTGATTGGATTACAAATCAATTGTTCATTGGAGGATTAGTGAGACTTAAGGAATAAGAGGTAATTTCGGTGGTAAAATAGAGATTTGATCCAACCGTTATTACGAACAGCATGTAAACGATTAACTTACTAATCATGGTTATATCGAGTGGACATAATATATCTACAATGAGGGGAGTTCAACTATGGGCTTTAGTGGAGTGACCATTAGTTAATGAATGAGGGTTAATTCGGTCTAATGAGTTTAACCAATTAATCTCGGATCGTTAGAGTCCATGATCTATAGGTCCACAAGGTCCCCCTACTAGCTCGTAAATGGATTCGCTTTAGAGTAGTGTGATAAGTTAATTTGAAATGTTCAAATTAAAATTAAAAAAAAAAAATTAGTAATTATATGAGATATAATGACATATTTAATTTTATGAGTTAAACGGGATTGGAGAATTAATATTTAAATATGATTTAAATATATGAAGGTGGATTTGTGTGAAATTAATTTAATATTTGAAATTAAATTAATTAGAATTATTTAAATTGTTTAAATAATTATTTATTAATTTGATAAAAAAAGAATTTATGAAATTAATTTGTAAAATTAATAATTTTTTTTTTGAAATCAAATTGTTTTTCTAAAATCAAATTTGAAAATTGAAAATCGAAAAATACATAAAATGGAAAAATGGTATTTTCCGTTACATCTTCAAGTTGCTCACACAAAACCCATCTCTTTAGCTTCAATTACTCCAAGCATGAGCTGCATCTCATGCAGCCATCTTCATTGCTTGATTGTCAACAATATATTAAGAAGATTGGAGTGAATTTGAGGCATGCAATCTGTAGAATTTTTGCTAAAACATTCATGTGAAGAAGGTGTTCTTCAAATGGATTGCTACTGTGAGCTATTCTCCAAGTTCCCTTGATTCACGCTTATTTTGAGTCTCACAACTCAATCTAGAGCACCAAGAGAATAGTGGTGAAGATCTTGTGGTGGTCTACAATGAGATTTGGAGGAATTTGCAGCTGAAAATTGAGATTTCAAGAGTTCTATAAAGGTATGACTTGAAACCCATTTATTTTTGTAATAACATGCTTTAGTTTCTCCCAAAATTAATGAATTAGAGTGCTTATTAATGATCCTTGTAATTTTCGTTGCTTGCTGATACAATCCAATAGAAAGAACTACACCTACAAAAAGTAGGAGACAAAGTTGTAAAGCCACACGCTGCATACACATTGACTACTAATGACAAGGTTACATTCTGTAAGTTGATGAAATCAGTCAAATTTCTTGATGGGTTTGTATCCAATATATCAAGTTATGTGAGTGAGAAAGATGGAAAGCTATGGGGGTGAAAAACTCATGACTCGCATGTTCTACTTCAAAGGCTTCTTCCAATTGGTGTTCGAGCATACTTGAAAAAGACGTGTCCACTGTTGTCGTTGAGTTATGCAAATTTTTCTGTGATCTTTATGAAAAAACAATATCTATACGAGATTTGGATCGATTACAAAGAAACATTATAATCATACTTTGTAAGTTAGAAAAAATATTTCCACCAGCATTTTTTGATGTAATGGTGCACCTAGTAATCTATTTGCCCTATGAAACTAGAGTTGCAGGTCCAGTTAGTTATAGTTGGATGTACCCTATTCAAAGAAGCTTACAGACATGTAAACAATATGTAAGAAACAAAGCACGTCCTAAGGGTTCTATAGCAGAAGCATATATAATGAATGAATCGTTGGAATTTTGTTCTTTGTATATAACTGGAATTGAGACAAGGTTCAGTAGAGATGAAAGAAATGATGATAGACTTCCAGAGGATGAGATATATGGTGAATTTTCGATGTTCAGACAAAATGCGCGACCATTGGGAGCACCAGGAGTAAGGACATTATCGAGAGAAGAGAAATGCAGTGAACATTGGTACATCTTGAACAATTGCGCAGAAATTAAGCCTTATCGAACGTAAGTTTTGAACATTCTATTGTAATTCATTATTTTGATAAAAAATGTGAAATATAAAATTGAGACACGTCTGTTACTTATAGGAAATATTTGAGACCAATTCAGAATGATTTATACAAAAGGCACCAATGGGGCTTTCCTATTGGTTCAAATCTCATGTAAGTATGGGTTTAAAAGACCAATAAAAATTCAATTGAATACTAATGACAGGTGACATTACTTTTTAACAAGTTCTTTCATTGCGTGAAAATGGAGATATGTCTGATGACATATATTCACTAGTGATGCGGCCATATTCAGAAGTGCGCTCATACAGTGGATGCATTATTAATGGAGTACGCTATCATAGTATTAAGTGTGATTGTCAGAGTATGCAAAATAGCGAGATTATGGTGCCTTCAGAAGTGAAGGTGGTGGTGATCTCTATAATTTCTATGGTGTTGTCAATGAAGTATTGGGCTTTCAGTATGCCAAGAGAAGACGTGTAATTATGTTTAAGTGTACTTAGTTCCATACAGACCCTAAAAAGACCAACAGAGTACACATGGATTTAGGGTATATATCAATTAATACAACTTGTCATTCGTTTGTTAACGAGCTTTTTTATTTGCCAGTCAAGCCAAACAAGTGTTTTACATCAACGATCCTAAATATGGTAATAATTGGAAAGTGGTGCAAGTAGTCGAAAACAAGCATGTGTGGGACATGCCAGAAGTAGAAGAACGTGAGAATGACCAACATGAGTTGTTAGAAGTGGTGAATAGTATTACTTGTACAATCAATGAATCAATGAATGATATCAGTTTATGTAGAGTTGAGGTTGATCCTACACTCGTAGAAGAATGAATAATTCAACGAGTTCATGATGACTTCATAAATGACGAGGAAGAGGATGTACGATCATATTCTAATAATAGTTTGAGTTTCGATGAACATCTTAATGATACGGAATAAGCATGTAAATATGTATTTTCTCAATGAGAATGTAGGTTACACAGTTCTTTCTTTTTCATTTCATAAGTTACATATTGTTGTATAACATATATATTATTGTTTACACGAGAACAATGGTAGGTCATATTGATGAGGAGGCAATATCGAAGTACTTATAGTCGGAGCATATTGGTACCAACATTCAGAAATCATTTTTCATTCGTTATGGATCATGGAGAGAGGTGCCAATAGAAACACGAGAGCTTATTAAGGGTCGATTATTGGTAAGATGGCCAATTTATATTTTACAAATTATATATGCATCAACTTCCATACTAATTAGTTTTTATTTTCTTTCTTAATTCATAATCATTTTTTGTTAGACTTGACCAACAAATTGGTCAATGATTTCATCGATCAACTGATGAAAAATTCGTTCAAAGAGTATAGGGGGGAACTACACAGACACTACAAGAAATATGAAAGTCCTGAAGAGGCACGAGCACACACACCTGATCGTCTTAAAGACGACATAGAGGATTGACACTTTCTACGCAACAAGTTTGAATCCAGCGACTGGAAAGTAATAATTTTTGTGCCTTTTTTTGTTTTTGTTTACTTACATTTCAATGACGCATTTCATCTTAATTTCTCATTTTCTTAGAAATTGGCAGAGACGAATCAAAGGAATAGGTCAGCCTTAAAGTACACTCATACAACTGGTTCTAAGACATTCATATGCATAAGAGAATCCATGATAAGCTGTTTAAAGTAAACTCATTTAGCTGGTTAAAGTACACTCATCTTAATATATCCTTTTCTTGTGAATTTTTTTACAGAAAGGACTCGACGGTCAAACAATGGACCTAGTGGACTTATTTAAGCAAACATACTGTAGGAGTGATGACACGTTTGTTAATCAGGCTGCGAATGATGCATATGTAAGTTTTTATTCCTCAATGTAACTTTATTCATATACAATCATCATACAATAATTAGCCTTAATTATTGATGTAGAGTCAAATGTTTGAGCTGAGAGAATCCTCCACCCAAGAAAGGTCTAAACGAATATCGGAGGAAGAAATATGCGAGCAAGTGTTGGGTGCAGGAGTGGGCATTGGTAGGACACCAAAGGGTAAAAAAGTGAAAAAATCTAGGGATCATCGTCTAGTGCATCTTCATTAAGAAATATAGAGGAGCAAAAACAAGAGATAGAATCCTTAAAGGCTAGATTGGCTTGATCGGACGAACAGGACACCAGAAGATAATCTGAGATGGAGGATATGAAAGCTATGCTCTTACAACTCATGAAAGATAGATCGAACTAGGTATAAGCTCTTCGACTTTCGTAGTAAACTTAATTATAAGATTGTGTATGTTGTTATCCTACAGTTATGGTAATAACATAAACATATAGTTATGTAAAGTATAGTTAATGTCCTATAGTTATGGTAACAACATAAACATATAGATATGTGTTTCAGTTGGTTTGTATATTATGATTGAGAATAGTTTTGGGGCGTGGGGGAGAAGGGGGGTGTTTCAATTGAGTGTGTAAGTTAGTTTGATTGTGTAAGTTAGTTTATTTCAGTTGATTGTGTAAGTTAGTTTGTTTATTAGGATTGAGAATAATTTTGGGAGGTGGGGGTGGGGGGAGGGGGTGTTTCAGTTGATTCTGCAAGTTAGTTTGTTCATTTGATTTAGTTAGTTTGTTTTAGTTGATTGCATATCTATAATTAAATACAAGTATGTTTAAGTTTAAATTATTATTGAGTTGGTTTGTCGGGTTGTTGAGTTTATGATTGAGGTAAGTTGGTTTCTTTACGATTTATGTAAGTTGGTTTTTGGATTTGTTTATGATTGAGGTAAGTTGGTTTGTTGGTTTGTTTATGATTTAGGTAAGTTGGTTTGTTTATGATTGAGTTCAATTCATTAATGTTTTTAGTTGGTTTCTTGGTTTTTTGGTTTGTTTATGATTGAGATAAGTTGGTTTGTTTAGTTGATATTGGTATATAGTATATTGATCATTAAAATTAGTTAAATTTGTATTTTGTAGGTATCTGGAGATTTTTATTGAAGATGCATCTCTCGGTAAGCGTATTTAGGTTGTAGAATGTTATTTTGGATTTAGGAATTGTGCATCTCCCAATATGTACATTGTTATCATGTAATTTTTTTTTTCAATTAAGAAATTGTGAATGTTATAGAAACTCTTGGATTAAAGTTGCAGATTCAAATGTGTTTTCTATATATTATTAATCTATTATGGACATTTACTTCATTTTGGCAATCTTATTTCAATTTGATTGATATATGTAAGATTCAAATAGGTATGACATTTGAAAAAAAAAAAGATCTAAAAAAAGAAAATAAATAAATAGATTTAAATAGGTATTTAAATCTATTTATTCATTTAAAGAAATCCCGACAGTCTCCCGACGATAGAGGGGTCGAGCAAAGAACTCTCGATGGTGACTAGACACTGTCAGGCTTTAAAGATATCCCGACGTTGGGCTTTAAAGATATCCCGACGGTGACTAGAGACCATCGGGGTTAAGGATATAGCCCGGTGATTCTTAACCATCGGGATAGATATATCCCGATGGTCCACGTCATAATTGGGCGAAATTAGAGTACCCGATGACACCCTCACAGTCGAGATAAATGACCTCATTCTTATGGTTCAAATACCATCGGGCTAATAGTACCATCTAGCTAATAGTACCATCCTGACGACACCCACCCTCATCGGTGGGCTAATAGTACCATCCTGACGGTATACCGTCAGGGCTTATACCTTTTTCCCGAGGACTTTCTTCGGGGTCGAGGGAAAAGCCCCATCCTTCTCCATCAAGATAATTCTTTTCCCCTACGACAGAACTTCCAAACTGTTAGGAAAGGTTTTCCTGACGAAGCTTTCCCGACGGTTCGGCCGACGACGTTTAAACCGTCGGAAATGGTTGGCCCGACAGTGTTCTTAGCTTCTACCGACGACCCCAAGTGTCGGGATAAACCCAAATGCTTGTAGTGGAAAATGAAATTCCTGTAACTCTACACTCACATAACTAAATTCCATTGTTTGTGTACATAGCATAATTTAGACAAGAAGACTCATCTAACCTTCAGTGTCTTTAACTATAAATTTGTAATGTGGAGGAAGAAAAATGGCCTGTTGAAGAAAAAAAAAAAAGAATACTGGTGTACTGCCTACCATAAAACCTCCAATGCATAAGTCACTAATCAACAAAGAGTAAAAAATAAGCTAGAACTACGAAGAATTGCTTCCCCTGGATGATGCTTGTAGCCTCCTATTTATAGAAGGGTGGACGTAGGGTTTACAATATGAAACGGATTTAGGGAATGTTAATTTAGGCCAACCATAGGGGCTGAGACCATGTGAAAGAGCGAAAAAAGTGGACATCGTAAACCTCTCTCAGCTAATTAAATAATATTTATAATTCATCCAACTAACTGCTTATACTCTAAGGTAGTACAAGTGGAAAGTACGGAGTCGAATCACAAGGAGCCTAAGTTAGAATATCTCTAAGCTAAATAAGTCTTTGCAAAGTAGTAAAAATGGGGGGTTTGGTTTGGTTTGACAGGAAAACAAAATGCAAGAGTTTAAAGTGTGGGAAAGTAAAAAAGAGAAGCACTATTAGTAAAGATGTCCTAGTTTAGAGGAATAGAATCACCTAATGCAATTCAGATCATCAAATTATCAACATATGCCTTTTGATCCTTACCTTGCCTAGGCCAATTTATTTGAACTCAACCAATGATCCTAATTGAATAATTAGCTAAACAAGCATAGATGAATCCATGCAAAAAATATTTATGTAATCGCATTACACCTCTAGGTCTTACGCTAGGAAGAATATCTAATTTCTGATGTCTAATTAAACATTCAATATAGTTTCCCCTAGACCAATTGAATAATACTCTTCATTATAGACAACAAAAATGCAAGCCAATCTAACCTATTGCTTCTCAAGGATTAACCCACAATTACATGTCACATATTGCAAGTTAATTCAAAAGCATTCAAATTACACAATAAAGTATTGGTTGTCAATCAGTAACAAAATCATGTCATTTATAAACAAAAATTTCAAAATGGAACTTATAAACAAGAAATATTTGGCAAAATATCAAAATTCTCCCTAAATTACAAGGGTTTCTCCAGATCTTCTAAACTAAGAAAACCTAAGGCCTTACCCTCCCATGGAGATAAAGAAGCTAAAATATGGAATCTACTTGATTATTTACAAGGCGAACACCCAAGGAAGAAAGTGGAAGAAAGAAAAGATGAGAAAGGGGTTTGGAAGCCCAAAAATGGGGGATAGATTTGACTTAAAATCGAAGAAGAGTATTAAATCTGCTGAACACCATCGTGACGCTAGCCCTTTCTTGCTGTAGTGTAGGCCGCAATTAACGACGCTAAGGCCTATGCCCTTGCACACACTTGCGTGGATTTTTGTCAAACTATGGAGCATAGCTCTACGCTATACAAAGTGTCGCTATGCTCTCCGACTTCTCTAATAATGAAGCTTCTGCCTTTGAGCATAGTGTTATGTTATGTAGAGTATCCATATGCTCTCTTCAAGAGAAATTGCATAATTATGCCTCTTTCTTTCCTTCTTGATGCAATAAAGCTCCAATTAGGTTCGTCTTCACACCGAATGCCTTGTTCTACCTCTTATATGCCCGAGACCTACAAAAATACTAAAAAACACACTAAACACAATAACGATCTTGAATTAAGCAGAGAAAGATAACACATTTTTTGTGATGAGAAGATGAAGAAATGGCTGAGAAAGACTCTATCAAATCCTCAATCCTAGATACTCGATGCTCGATTGATTTCTACTCGATACTCGATACGAATTACCTTCTATTCTTGACGAGTTTCTGTTCAATACTTGATGAAACTCGATTAATGCTGAATGATACTCGATCTTACTAGATGAGTCTTGATGTTTACACGATGCGGCTCGCAAGTGAAAACGACTGACTCGAAGCTACTCGATAGACGAAATTGATGCACGATTCAACTTGAAACTCTGGAATTTGATAAGATTTGAAAGCAAGATTGTTTTGCACGCGATTTGCAGAAAGATTACAGTTGATTCGAACAAAGAACATAATGACAAGAAGAAGAAACACAAAGGTTTATGTGGTTTGGCAAAGATGCCTACGTCCACGGGAAGATTCGAGTTCTTTTCACTAAGAAGATTGCTTACAACTTTGTTTTTTTACAGAAAAGTAGAAAATGATGAACTTAACTCTATTTTGTTTTATGATCAGAGGTATTTATAACGCATACCAACTGACCGTTACAACATAAAGGTAGTTATAAACAAAAACTAGCCGAGGTATTTGAGTCACAATTTCTTCAAATTCTCCACCTTGACTCTAATGCCTTGCAATCTTTTGATCTTCTTAATTCTGACCATTTTGACTACCCTGCGTCTGGAAGTTCGAAACCAACCAGTTCTAGACATTTGACCAATTTAAGCTTTTAAACAAGCTTTGTCAAATTTTCAGCTGCATTGTCTGATGTGTGAACCTTAATTTCTATTTCCTCTATCCCTATTTTGTCTCCGATGAAATGATACTTTATATAAATGTGTTTAGTTCTAATGTGGTATTGTGGATTTTGGGATAATGGATAATACTTTGGTTGTCATAGTAGAGTTTTACCACTGTTTGATCTATTCCAAAATCTTATAGCAATCTCTTAAGCCACAATGCCTCTTTGATCGCTTCTGTTAAAGCCACATATTCAACTTCTGTTGTAGATAAGGAAACTATAGGCTATAGTGTTTCTTTTCAAGTAATTAGATTACAACCATAATGGAATAGGTAAACAGTTAGTTACCTCCTTTTGTCCAAATCACCAACATAGTTAACATCCACAAATCCATAGAGTTCTAAGTTTAGTTTAGCTGATTTTTTGTAGACTAGTCTTTAGTTTTTAGACCAAACTAAGTACCTTAGGATCCATCCACATATCCTTTTGATGTTCTTGTTCAGAATCTTTAGGAGAGTTAGCTAAGGATAGCTTGAAGTGTTGAGCAATAGGTAAGCTTACAGGTTTAACATCACTCATATTGAACCTTTTAAAGATCTTTTCACAATAGTTAGACTGATTGATGCTTAAAACAGACTCCTCCTTGTTCCTTAGGATTTCAATTCCTAGGACCTTGCCTGCTTCTCCCAAGTCCTTCATATCAAACTCCATTTTTAAGAGGTTTTTAACATGGGTTAGATCTTCTTTTGACCTACTTGCTAGTAACATATCATCCACATATATGAGTAAGTAAACTTTGTCCTTATAGGAACCTGTATTTACATAAACACATATGTCAAATGAACTTCTTTTGAATCCAATGCTAGAAATATAGTCAATGAATCTTCTATACCAACACCTAAGTGATTGTTTTAAACCATAAATTGACTATTTGAGTAAGCAATAAAGATTTTCTTTTCCTTTAACTTCAAATTGTTTAGGTTGCGTCATATAGATTGTCTGTTCTAGATGTCCATGAAGGAAGGCAATTTTCACATCTAGTTGATACAATTCTAAGTTATTTTCAGCAACTAAGGATAAAAGAAGTCTTTTGGAGGTTTGTTTGACAACTGGAGAGAAAATCTCTAAGTAGTCTATTTCTTCTATTTGAGTAAACCCCTTTGCAACCAATTGCTTTATACCTAGGTTTTTTATCACATGATGCACCTTCCTTAAGTTTGAAAACCAATTTAGAGGAAACTGGTTTGTAACCCTTAGGTAGAGGAACTAAAGACCAAATATCATTCACATTTAGTGAATGCATCTCCTCGTTTATAGCTTCTATCCAATCTCTTGCCTTAGCATAACTTGTTGCATCTTCAAAGGTTGTTGGCTCTTGGTTAGTAGGAACTAAAAAAGCATTTAAAACCAGATTCGTATAGTTCATTTCAGTATATCTAATAAGAAGGATAATGGTTCTCCTTTGTCTATCCCTAGCTAAGACATACTGACTCAAATCAGGCTACTCATTTATAGTCTCCTCTTGTTCCTCTGCATCTTCCTCAACTTTTTATGTCTCACTAGGTTGGTTAGATTCTATTGGTTGCTCAGTAGGTAACTCCACCTCAATTTCTATGGTGGATGACTCACCTTCATCCTTAAGCCTTTTCTCTTTTTGCATAAACATTTCCTCTTCTCTAAAAGTGATGTCTCTGCTAACTACGAACTTCCGCTCAAATGAATGCCACATTTTATATCCTTTGACACCCTCTGTAAAGCCCATAAACATGCACTTAACTGCTCTGGCTTTCAACTTTCCCTTATTTTTGTGAACAAACCCTACATATCCAAAGACCTTGATGTTATCTAGATTAGAAGGATGATTAGTCCATTTCTTCTTAGGGGTAAGCAACTCTAGAGATATGTTAAGGCACCTGTTCAAGGTATACACTGTGTAGGCTGCAACTTCTGCCCAATAATTTTCACTTAGGATATCATCAGAAAGTAAACATCTAACGTTTTCCATTATTGTTCTGTTTAACTTCTCAGCAACCCCATTCTATTGAGGTGTATACCTCATAGTTCTATGCTTAGTTATACCATTGTCACTACAATATTGGTCAAAGTATTCATTGCAAAACTCAAGCCCATTTTTGGTTCTAAAGTAATTTACCTTTTTAGATGTTTGGTTTTCTATCATGCTTTCCATTCTTTAAACATCCCAAAAACTTAGTCCTTAGGTTTCAGAAAGTATATCCATCTCTTCCTAGAAAAGTCATCTATCATGGTTAGAAAATACCTCGAGCCACTAAGGCGTGGTATAGGAGATGGTCACCATATGTCAGAATGGGCAAAATTCAATGTTTCTTCGGTGGTATGCTGAGATTTTGTGAAACTTTGTCTGGTTGCTTTCCCTAGAATACAGTGTTCATTGAAGGAAAGGTGCTCACTGATCCCTTTGGGCAGTATATCTTGTTTGGATAGTGCCTGTATCCCTTTTTCACTGATATAGGATAGTCTTTTGTGCCACAAGTCTGCCTCTGTTAAAGCTTTCTCTTGAAACAGTGTAGGCACTAGTCATCATCTCTACTCCTCTTACAATATAAAATTCATTGACCTTTTCACCAACCAACACTACCTTAGAATCCTTAATCACCTCTAGGATTTCACCTTTTCAGGTACTCACACCCAATGGAGTCAAGCATACCCAAAGATATCAAGTTTCTCTTGAGTAAAGGTGCATGTCTCACATTTCTGAGAAGCTTGATTGATCCATCCTTTAGCTGTAAGGATACTGAACCAACCCCTTTGATTTTATAGGCTTTATTGTTCCCCATGTACACAGATTCTCCATCCACATCTTTGTAGGTATTAAACCAGGATCTGAAGGGTGTCATATAGGGAGTCAAGTACCCAGTCATGCTTCCCAAGAGGACTTATTTGGTTGGTTTTCTTTCTAGTAGAGGCTAAGGCATTAGAATAAAAGTAGGACCTTTCAACCACTGAAGCTTCTTGTTGTTTTCCTTTCTGATCCTTCTCTTGTTCCTGATTTTTCCGTTTTAAGCTATAGCAATCCTTCATCAAGTGTCCTCTCTTCTTGTGGTAGTTACATCTCAGCTTGGTTTTGGGTTTATGCTTTTCACCAGACTTATTTTTATTCCCTTTAGACTGATCCTGCTTGTTCTTGCCCTTGATAAACAACCCTTTTCCCCCAGGCTACTCACCTCCTTATAGGCTTTGAGTAGAGAGTTCAACAAGAAAAAGGCTTCATTCTCATCATCAATCTTTTCGCCAAAGCTCTTGAACCTAGAAACTATCCTCTTAAACTCATCCAAATTGTTTGATAGTGGTTTAGCAGAATCCATCTTAAGAGTGAAGAACTTCTCCCTTAGATACATTTTGTTGGGGAGATCTTTGGTTGCAAAAATACTTTCCAGCTTGACCCACATCTTGTAGGCCGTGTCTTGATCGATCAGTTGTCTCAAGATGCTGTCACTGAGATTAAGAACCAAAGTCCCATAGGCTATAAGTTCCATGTCTTCCCTTTCTTGAGTTGCTAATGTAGGTGGTAGAGTCGACGGGTCTAAAAAGGCCTTGTGAGCTCTCTGTTGTCCAAGAATAGCTTTGATTTTGGCCTTCCACAGACCAAAATCACCCTTTCCATCGAACTTCTCTATTTCAAACCTTGCAACAGCCATCACTGATCGAGTATCGAAACTGGATTTCTTAAGTATCCTGGTGCTCCAAGAATGCTGACTTTGATGATCTTCAAATGCTCTGATACCACAAATTGTTGGGTTATTCAATCTTCTCTAGGCCCAATTACTCAAGATCAATACTGAGAATATGAAGAAATGGCTGAGAAAGACTCTATCAAATCCTCGATCCTAGATACTCGATACTCGATAGGTATCTACTCGATGCTCGATGCGAATTACCTTTTATTCTTGACAAGTTACTGTTCAATCCTTGATGGAACTGGATTAATGTTGAACGATACTCGATCTTACTCAATGAGTCTTAATCTTTACTCAGTGCAACTTGAAGGTGAAAACGACTGACTCGAAGCTACTCGATAGACGAAATTAATGCACGATTTAACTAGGTACTCTTGAATTCGATACGATTTGAAAGAAAGTTTTTTTTTTTTGTGCAATTTTCAGAAAGATTTCAATTGATCCGAACAAAGAAGATAAAGACAAGAAAAGTAAACACAAAGGTTTACTTGGTTCGGATAAGATGCCTACATCCACGGGAAGATTCAGATTGTTTTCACTAAGAAGATTGCGTACAACTTTGTTTGTTTTAAAAAAAAATAGAAAATGATGAACTTAACTCTTTTTTGTTTTCTGATAAGAAGTATTTATAACATATACTAACTGACTATTACAACATAAAGTTAGTTATAAACAAAAAAAATAGCTGAGGTATTTGAGTCATAATTTCTTCAAATTCTCCACCTTGACCCTAATGCCTTGCAATCTTCTGATCTTTCTGATTCTAACCATTCTAACTACCCTGTGTGGATGTTCTAAACCAACCTGTTCTAGACATTTGACCAATTTAAGCTTTGAAACAAGCTTTGTCAACATTTCAGCTGCATTGTCTGATGTGTGAACCTTTAGGATTTTTATTTCCCCTATCTCTACTTTGTCTCTAATGAAATGATACTTTATATCAATGTGTTTAGTTCCAGTGTGGTATTGTGGATTTCGGTATAAATGGATAGCACTTTGGTTGTCACAATAGACTTTTACCAAAGTTTGATCTATTCCAAAGTCTTTCAGCAATCCCTTAAGCTGCAATGCCTCTTTGATTGCTTTTGTTAAAGCCATATATTCAGCTTCTCTTGTAGATAAGGCAACTATTGTCTGTAGTGTTACTTTCTAGCAGATTAGACTAGGACCATAAAGGAATAGATAACATGTTTGCAAAGGAGTAATATAACATGCATCGAAAGAATTCAGAATCAATAAGCACTTAAACTACATTTAATTTTAGTTTTAAACATGCTTATCATGAGGTTTTCATAAGAGGGTTTGAACATGACAATACCTTTGTAGTTCTCTTCATGATTTTAGGAGAATCTCCACAAGTTTGAGCTAGATTCTCCAGATAGACCACTAAAAAGATCTTCTCAACTATGCTCAAGAAGGAATGTGTGGTGGAAACACTCTAATGAAGCTAAATTGAAGATGAACTAAAGAGGGTGTAGTAGGGTTTCGATTTTACAGCAACTTGGATAAAGAACTCAGTCCTCTCTCAATTCCATGCATGAAGTTTCATTATATAGACTTAATTCATGCATTAGAAGATGAATGCATGTAGGGCAACTCCTACTTGATATTAATTGAAGAATTCATGGTGGATTTTGGTGATAAAACACCATAAATGATGTCAATGGATTTTTCCAATTTTTGGAAAAAATTCACTAACTCTTAATCAATTTCAATAAATTGATTTTTCTTTTAAATAAAACTATTTTATTTAAAATATAGTTTTAGATAATTAATTTAATTAATTTAATATTTTAATATTAAATTAATAAAATATCAACTCCACCAATATGATTCAAATTCATATAATCAATATTTAAATCATAATTTAAATATTAACTGATTCTTCAATCTCGTTTTAATTTTGATTAAATTAAATGTTTTAATGATATCGTATACAATCAATTGGAAAACCCTAAAACTGAATTTGAACATTCCAAATTCATAACCCTAAATTCAAAATTCATCCAATTAATCACTCAATTCATTATTCCAATTTATGAGCTAGTAGAGGGATCTTTTGGACCTATAGATCATGAGTTCCAACAATTTGTAATCAATTGGTTAAACTTTATCGACCAAATTAATTACTTTTCATTAACTATCAAGACACACCATTATAGCTTGATAGTTGCACTCTCCACACTATAGATGTATTTTTGTCCATGTTAACCATAATTAGTAAGTCGATCCTTCACAAGTTGTTCGTATTTATAGCTGGGTCAAAATTACCATTTTACCCCTGTAAATACATCTTATTCCTTAAGCACACACTGACCCTCTAATGAACAACTGATTCATAATACCATTTATGAATCATGTCCCTCTATATACTTATAGATTATTTAGGCTATTTGCTATCTGCTAACCATAAGACGGGTAGGAGTGAATTCCATCTCGTAAGGCTATGTTCCCAGCTATCTATTCGGTCTTATCCCTAAAATGGAAGGCTTCTTGAGCAGTGCTGTTGAACTACTCTCACCCATGCAGATCAAAGGACAATCGTGAATAAAAATGTGTTCACAGCTAGGTCAAGATTAAGATCGAGTTATCCTTAGGTTACTTTAAATATGAAATAGTCAGTTTTTAACAGTAAACGGTCGTTATAAAGAAAAGTGACTATTTCGTGGTCTAGTCTTTATGCAAACTCATTGCATAGAATACCTCCAGTCACATGTCTCTACATGAATGATATGTGGATCACATCATTTGTATTATTACCTATATAAAATGGGCCGCATCCAATAGTGTTACCAGGATGAGATATCTAATTTCATCCATATACTTATAGATCATTTAGGCTATTTACTATTAAATTGATCCTGTTTATGTCACTACATAGAGTTAAAGTATTCATAATATAGCCATGGATATGTTTATTGGATTATAATAGAATACAATATCAACAACTTTATCGAATAAGATACTCAATAAAATTTTATTGATAAATAGAATATTTAACGCGAAAGTCACGAACTGCGAGTTTTAGGAAATTCCCAACAGTTAGTTTTGCCCAAATCATCATCATAGTCAGCATCCACATAGCATCCACATATACCTAGGTTTTTTTTTATCACAGGATGCACCTTCCTTAAGTTTGAAAACCCATTTAGAGGCAACTAGTTTGTAACCCTTAGGCAAAGGAACTAAAGACCAAGTATCATTCATATTTAGTGAATGCATCTCCTCATTCATAACTTATATCCAATCTCTTGCATCAGCACAACTTGTTGCTTCTTTAAAGGTTGTTGGTTCTTGGTTAGTAGAAACTACAACAACATTTAAAACCAGATTCATATAGTTCATTTTAGTATATCTAGCTGGAGGGGTAATGATTATCTTTTGTTTATCCCTAACTATGACATATTGACTCAAATCAGGCTACTCATTCATAGTCTCCTCTTGTTCTCCTGCATCTTCCTCAACTTCTTCCATGTCACTAGGTTGGTTAGATTTTGTTGGTTGCTCAGTAGGTAACTCCACCTTAATTCCTGTGGTAGATGACTCACCTTCATTCTCAAGCTTTTTCTCCTTTTGCATAAATATTTCCTTTTCTCTAAAAGTGGTGTCTCTGCTAACTACGAACTTCCTCTCAATTGGATGGCACATTTTATATCATTTGACGCCCTCTTTAAAGCCTACAAACATGCACTTAACTACTCTGGCTTTCAACTTTCTCTTATTTTGGTGAACAAACCCTACACATCCAAAGACCTTGAGGTTATCTAGATTAGGAGGATGATTACTCCATTTCTCCTCGAGTGTAAGAAACTCTAGAGATGTGTGAGGGCACCTATTTGAGGTATACATTATGTAGGCTGCAGCTTCTGCCCAATAATTTTAACTTAGGATAGCATCAGAAAATAAAGACTCGGGCTAATTAGGGGAAGACAATCAATATTAAAAAAAAAAATTGTTAGAGGGAAGAACAAAACAAGGCTTTTTAGCCTCTATCTCTATCACTTTGGACTCCTCGAGATGCAGCTCGGACTCATACTCAACCTTAAATACTTGTTCCTGGCATGGCAGAAGGTATGCATCCTCATCATCCTGGACTAACAGAATTCCTTAAGAAACTCGTGGTCAATAGTATGAACGTAGGGTGGCTCTAGTTGACTCTCAAGTGTTGGCTCGGGATTTACATGATGAGGGGCTAGATCATCCAGAACTTGCAGAGGAGCTCGGATCTTCAAATGAGACTTAAGAGGTTTCTACAGAAACTAAGAAGAACAATTAGCGAGTTCATAAATTATAAACTCCAATGACATATCTTGGCCTGAAGTCTGAAGAATCGGTTGCTCAACATTGTGGTTGATGTTGGTTACCTTACACCTTCTCCACTCGGTAGTCTCAAAGGATGGCTGCAATAAGGGCTTATCTTGCCTCCCAACTGATTTAGCAATCTACATGACCAGGTCACTCCAACTTTGAAGGTCAATTCTAACCCCAGATCTAGAATAGAGGTTGTCCTACTGGAAGCTTGAGAACTCTTGTTGCCTATGAAAGGATTTCTACAAAGACCCAGAAGAGTTTTTAGAAAGCTCGAAAACCAATGCAAATAAGCATCAACATTGAGATTGGGCTGGGTAACTCCCAATACAGATAGGGATCACGCACAGGGCCATGTGGTATTTGATGATATGCTTCAAATGAATGACTCTGAAGTGAACATACTCGACGTGCCTCTACATCCTACAATTTTCGAGTAGAAAAATCTTGAACAAGAGAGGTAAGCTCAGATATACAATTTCTAAGCTTATGAATTTCTCTTACCTCATTTTTGTTCCGCTGAGCTACTTCCCTCACTTGAAGTGCATAATAGATGCATCGATCATCATCTTCCATGATAGAAACAAGAAGACACGAAGAAAAAGGGAGATCTTTTTGGGGGTTTTTAAAGTTTATGGGACAAATTTAACAAATAATTAGCTCCCCAGTAGTGGCGCAAATTTAAAAGAGTGAAATAGTTGGTGTCGTAACCCTCTCTCTGCCAATCAAATAATATTTATAATTCACCGAACAAACTGCTTATACTACAAGGTAGCACAAGTTGCAAGTCCAAGATCAAACCACAATGAGCCTAAGATAGAATCTCTCTAAGTTATTTGAGTCTTTGGAATGCAGTAAAACATAGGGTTTTGGTTTAATTTGACAGGAAAGCAAAATTCAAGAATTTAAAGTGCGAAAAAGTAAAGAAGAGAATCACAATTAATCAAGATGTCCTAATTTAGAGGAATGGAGTCGCCCAATGCAATTCAGATCATCGAATTATCAACTTATACTTTTACCTCCTTGCCTATGCTAATCCAATTGATTGGAAACCCAACAATGATCCTAATTTTCTAATTAGCTGAACATGCATAGATGAATCCATACCAAACCACATTATACTCTAGGGCTTACGCTAGGATGAATATCTAATGTCCACTGTCTAATAAACATTTAATATAGTTTCCCCTAGATCTATAGGATAATCCTCTTTGTTATAAGCAAATATATATATATATATATATCCCATCTAACCTATTTCTTCTCAAGGATTAACCCACAATTACATGCCACATATTGCAAGTTAATTCAAAAGCATTCAAATTGCATGATAAATTATTGGTTGTCAATCAATAACAAAATTATGCCATTCATAAACAATAACTTCATAATGAAACTCATAAACAAGAAATATTCAACAAAATATCAAAATTCTCCCTAAATTATAAGGGTTCTCCAAATCCTTTATACTAAGAAAAAAAACCTAAAACCTTACCTTCCCATGAAGATGGATAATAATTGGTAGAAATACAAGTTATTACAGCTCAAATAAGTAAAACAATGAGAGAATGCGATGGTAAAATAAGCAATATCATTTCTGCAAGCGCTAAACTAAAAGGAATTGCGATCGCAGGCGCTCATCGCATAAAAGTAGTTAATTCACCTATTTTGTGCAGGTACAATGCGATGGCGCATATGAAATTGCGATCCAAAGACACAATGCGTCAGCGCGCTTGAAGATTGCGATCGCAAGCCATGCGATTGTGAGAAGTTTCTTAAAAATCTGGCTGCATAAAGACCTCGCATCAAGGTGACAGCACAATAAATCATGATGGGATGGAAAGTTGACAAGCCGTTAAAAGCCACACTGTAGCAAGTACATTCAACTTTCGGTGACCATGAAACGATGCATTAGAGTAGGGGAATTAATGCCACCCATCATTACAATCATTAGCAAGAAAGGCTACTTCACCTTGAAATCTATAAATACCGAAGGCCACTGGTGTAAAAGAGAGTTAGTCGGTTAGATAGTTAATCAGTGATTCCCTTCTTGCGCACACTTATACATAGAGGACAGAGAGAGCAAGGAGACGAGAAAGTCAAGAGATCATTCCTAGACAGATCGAGAGACTCCCGCAAAGCAATATAAAGAAGAGAGGGCCAACACTTGCGAGAGTAAGAATCCACATTAAGAATAGAGTTGAAATGATAAATGAGTAGTGTAAAAAGCTACGGGAAGCAAGACAGTGCTTACCGGGCTTGTTATATCTCACATCCATTTGTTATTTTGTATTCAGTACTTTATTTACAGAAAATGGAAATCTCATTTCAATCTATGTTCAATCTCTTCATACCACGCATGAGTAGCTAAATTTCTAAATGGGTTGAAAAGCACTTAGCTATCATGACTTAAGATTTACATTTTATGTGATCATCTTGTCTTATGTATGCATCATTCATCATTTGAAGTCTAAAGATAGAATATAGGCTTGAGAGAGTTGGATTAGAATCGCATAAGCAAGAAATAGAAACTTAGACATAATTTCTATTGCTATTTACACATTCCATGCGCCCTAGAAATATGAATGATTGTATACGGTCATCTTGTTTTATGTGTCCATCATTTATCATCGCATAGGCAATAGTAGAGCCTTAGAAATAAGTCATATCGATTTTTTCGCATACACATCGCATGTGTCTTAGAAATAGGAAGTATGGCATTCTGCATTAAGAAATGAAGTGTTGTTATTTGTGTGTAGCATGATTGCATAACTTATGCATAATCTTAGGAAATGTTAGCTAAACCCCTTTTCAACTCTTTCATCCCATACTCATTGTAACTTTACGCTTTCATCAACTCTGCATTCAACTCCGTCGTATAAGAAAAATCTCAATCAAAACACTATCCACTTCATTTGTTTTTACTACTGCAATAGAATCAAAGTGCATGTCGCATATTTACTTAGTAGCCCCTGTGTTCGACCCTGGACTTACCAAGAAACCTAAGAAGACTTGTACTTGGGCCTTGTGTAGGAAAGCTTGCATGATCACCGCATAACACACATCATCGCAAACTCACACCATAACACATCATAATTTCACGCATCAATGGAGAAGCTTAAATCCAAAATCTACTTGATTAATTACAAGGTGAACACCAAAGGAAGAAAGTGGAAGAGAGAAAAGAGGGGAAAGAATGATGGAAGCTCCAAAAAAATGTGTGATAGATTTGACCTAAAATCAAAGAAGAGTGTATAATTCTGCTGTGCAATGTCGCGATGCTTGGGGACAACATCACGACATTGACCTTTAGTTGCTGCAGTGTAGACCACATGTGTAGCGACGTTGAGGCCTACACTCTCATGCATACGCTTGCACTGGATTTATGTCAAAGTCTTGAGCATAGCGCTAGAGCATCGCTATGCTGTCCAACTTTTCCAAATAATGAAGCTTTTACCTTTGAGCATAGTGTTACCTATGCGAAGCATTGTTATGCTCTCTTGAGGGAAAATTTTGTAATTTTTCCTCATTTCCTTCTTAATGCGATAAAGCTCCAATTAAGTCTTTTTTTGCATCATTCCGTACCGAATGCCTCCTTCTACCTGTTAGACGCCCAAGACATGCAAAAACACTAAATAAACACATTAAGTACAACAATGATCTTGAATTAAGCGAAACGAGATAACATATTTTCAATACTACCACCATGCCCACGGGAAAGGGGCCTTCATGAGAGGAAAGACGTTCGCCTCGGCCTCAGTCACTAAGGCTAAGCGGGCAAGTTAGGCCTTTCGGCCAAACATCTTTCCTTTCTCTCGTTTCTCTGTCCCTCAACCCATTGGCATGTTTCTTACACTCCTTTCGCCCACACATGATTGTCGTTATTTTGATTTTACCCTTTAGCATTCCACCCTCTCGAACTCATAATCCTTGGTCCAAAAATGACCCATAACAGGCCACATATATAATAGTGAAAAACTATCACCCCTGAGTGCGAGATTCCATCTCACCCAGAATTTTTATCTTTCCACCTTCAAATGAAAATCAATTCACTTGAAATACTTAGGGTGAATATTTGTTCAAGATATAGTAGAACAATTCAATATAATCTAGAGAACTACTTATATGAACCAGGATGTCCTTATGTTACCTCCGGGACCAATCACACGTTCAAGAGCCAAGAAGCTATAGTTAGCATTGAATTCTTATATTCAAGTGGAGGTGAACTCAATTGTGGGGAGTCAAGTAGCAACATCTTATCAGAAGCTCTATAATTGGTTTCAGTTGATACTACAAAATGAAACCAATTGAACTTTGTTAATTTATTTTAATTTACAAACCTACCTTAATTCTTTTTGGGTATTTTCATTAATGGACCTATATATATTTTGTTTGGATTTTTAGTTTTTTTTTTTGAGTTAGGGGTAAAATGGACTTTTTAAGTCCCTTTAGTTAAGTATGATTGGTTTAAGGGTAAAATGGACTTTTTGAGTTTTTGGGTTTTCCTTGCATAAAAAATCTCTGTAGATGACAGAATTTCATCGCCTCTTTTGCAATTCTTGAATCAAAGTTGCATGCCAAGAACATTCATGTAAGTATGATTATCTTGGTCGAGTATTCAAACTTGGAGTAACCAACTAGTTCTCCTTATCTCTTGGTCTTCGATCAAAGGTAATCCAAATCTAATCCTTCCCTTTGACTTTTTTTCAAATTGATTGGGGTTTTAGAATTTGATACTAGAGGTTCAACATTTGGATTCCTAATTTTAAAACCTAGGGTTTTTATATCATTTGGTATCATAGCCAAGGCTCTAAATTGAGTATACGCTTCTTTCATTTCTTTCTTTGTTGAGTTTATTTTCTTATTAGGTTTAGGTTTCTATCGTGTTGTTATTTTGGAAAGAAAAATATTTTGATCAAAGTCATAGGTTTAATTGATTTCTGAAATTTGAGATTGAAATTGAGTTGTAAAAAAAATGGAATCTTTGGCGAAGGAAAAAATCGGAGGCCTAAAACATTGAAAATCGAGAAAAGAAAATTGAAGAGAATTGAAAAAAAAGATCTGAACCTGGGTTGGCAAACGTGAATTGGAAAGGGGAAGGAGGAAAAAAATTGGAAGGTGCGAGTGATGATGATTTGAGAAATAAAATAAATTAAAAAAGAAATATGAAGAGGCTAGTTGCATATCGTAAATTCGAAAGGAAAAAAAGGTAAGCGGGTACGTCAAGCAACTAGGTCAACAAGGCACGTTAAGCAAGCAACTCGATTTTCATGAGTTTTAAGCTGATGAAATTCATAAGAAAATATAAGTTATTCTTACTCAAATTAAATTGAGATTTCGATAAATTTAAAATTCTTGGTTTTTTTTTTTTTTATTCCCATTGCTTTTTTTTTTTTCCTTTTTATCACTGATTTTTCTAATAGTTTGCCATCTTTGTTCATCTTGCATAATTCCGGAATTTTGAATATTTGATTCTTAATTCTTGATATCATATTCTTGTGTCCTAGTTTGTTGGACATTGAACATTAGGTTCCTAATTTCTAGTTTTCATTTTTGTTGAATTCAAATGATTATTTTCTTGAGTTAGACACTTTACAGTCATTCTTGCTTGGTTTGTTTCTTCGCTTTTTCTTTTGATCTTGATTGCAAATTTTGGCTCATTACCTTTGTTAGAGCATTCCTTTTTGTGAGAAAGTGCCTACATTAAAGAGTGTAAACACGAGTAAACATCACCTATTGAATGAAATACGTGAGGGAGTGATTGGTGAGGTCCACTTTTCTTTTACTTCTTTTCTGTTTTGCATCAATGTCGAGCAATGGAGGTGTTCCACGAGGGTAGTAATAAGAAGGATTCATTGAGGGAGTAATGCAAAATTTAGAGACTTTAATCAATGCGAGATTTGATAAAATAGAGCAAAGGTTTCAAGCTAGCGAAAGACCCCAAGTAAAGAGGTGAGTTGTGGAGGTTCCTGAGGAGGAAAAAGACTCAGAGCAAAATGAATCTGACTCTGGCCCGACTATAGATGTACCTATGAGAGAGGATTGACATGGCCTGATAGAAAAGGGAGATTTTCACAATAAAAGTCCATAAGGTACAAGAGAAAACCACCATGGAGATTGAGGTTTTGGAAATATTAAAGTTAAATTTTCAAAATTTTATGGTACGTCTGATCCTGTAGGATTTTTCCAATGGGTACATGAGGTAGAACATTTTTCGTGGTAACGAACTCTCTGAAGAGAAAAAGGTAACTATTTATATAACACATTTTAAGGGGTATACACAAACATGGTAGGATAAGGTGTGTTCTAAGAGGAGGAGGCATTAGGAGGGTACCTTGGAAAGAATTGAGAGAGCTGATGAAGAGGCGATTTGTGCCAAAACATTAGTTAAGAGATTGTGCACAAAGACTTGAGGCTTTACGCCAAGGGAGTAAGAGTGTAAAAGATTATTTATAGGAGATGGAAATGTTGATGGAAAGATTGGAGATAGATGAGGATGAAGAGAACACTATGGCCATTCTTCATAAATTAAATATTGATGTGACTGAACATGTTGAATTGCAAGTGTATGAGGATAAGAAGTAATTAGTGCATCTTACAATGAAGGTTGAAAAGAAATTTTCAGAGGCGCAAATCAAGGTACACTCTAAAACTTTTTCCAATTTAACTTCTTTGAAATATAGGGTGACTAATCCACAAACTTTAAATTTAAAGAAAAAATAGGAAGTAATAAACTTAATGATAAGAGGGAGTCCTCATCCAAAGCAAAACCAAAGTTGAAGGCACCCATAGGTAGAAATAGAGACCTTAAGTGTTGGAAATGTGAAGGAGTGAGACATATAAGTTGAGAATGTCCTAGTAAGAGGACAATGATCATTAGAGAATGAGAGATAGTCATTGATGAGAGTGAAGATGATGAAGAGATAGAAAAATTAATAAATGACCAAAAATGAGAGGAAAAAGTGGAAGATACTTCACAGTTATCACCCATCACTAGAAGAGCCTTAAATACACACATGAAGGAGGATGATTTAGAGAATCAGAGAAAGAACTTTTTTCATACACGTTGTCTCGTACAAACCGTACCAGATAGTATATGAAAGGATACGTGAATACCCATTGTGGAAGCAATCGTGTCCCAATTCTAATTTTAAAGAACATACAAAAAAACATAGAGGATGGAAACAAGAGTAAATAATCTAATGAGCATGCTTTTGCGCAGAAATTAAAGAGAAAGAATATATCTGAGGATCACATACCCTTGATGACGAAACTCTTCCCGATTCCTCTCTGAATCTTGAACACAAAATCACATCAACAAACTTGCAATCAATCAAACACCACCACGTGGAAACCTCGTTAATCTCGAGGTTGAGAATCGTTGAGAGTTTGTGGGTTTTAAGATTAATTCTAGAATGGGATGATGATTAATTTGAGAGACAGTAGAGAACAAAATAGCACCACTAACTTTTGTGTTCTAGTTTGTGTCCTTTTAAATGCAAGAAGAAGATGATCCATATTCCATCCCTTTTGCACTTCCACTTCCATACATTAAAATGAGAAAATAATGGGAGGAAAGTTATCAAATAACTTCGTCCCTAATAATGTAATTATTAAATTAAAAATCTTTAATTTAATTTAATTTATATTATTTATATATATCATATATTAAAACGATATATTATCTGATATAACACAAACTTATTTAAACTTATTGTTTATATTATGTCACGTAAAATATAACCTATAGTTTAATATTTTCTCACTTAACCTATAGTATTAAATATGAATAAGATTCATATTAATATTTAAATCATATTCAAATATTTTTCTCTAAAATAAAACTTTATATTATAATGTATCGTATACATTATAATATTTATATCTCATATAATTAATTTTAATTCTATAATTAATTCCTTTTATTAATTTGAACAATTCA
This sequence comes from Benincasa hispida, assembly GCF_009727055.1. Classification (NCBI taxonomy): domain Eukaryota; kingdom Viridiplantae; phylum Streptophyta; class Magnoliopsida; order Cucurbitales; family Cucurbitaceae; genus Benincasa; species Benincasa hispida. Next base: position 282,895 of record NW_024064779.1, on the reverse strand, counting down.
AATTAATCAAAATTAATTTAATTCTCTATAAATCTAATTGAGCGAACTAGGGGACTTTATGGACCTATAGATTGAAGTTCTAATGATACTTGATTAATCAATTATACTCTTTATTTGAATTAATTAACTTTCATTAATTGTCGGTCACTCCACTAAAGATCGATAGCTGCACTCTTCACACTATAGATATAGTTTTGTGTCCATTGTATATAACCAATCAACTGTGCATTGACCCTTCGCAAACTGCTCGTACAGCTGGACCAAAGTTACCTTTTTCCCTCCGTAGTCACATCTAACTCCTTCACTACTACTAATCCCTCTTATGTGAAATAAGTTATAGTCCAACTATAATCGAACCCTTTTTAGGCCAGGAGAGGGTGTGGTGTCACATTGTACCGCAATCCCTCTTAAGTGAATCGACATGTCTGGAACAACTTTCAGGGCAGTAGAAAATTTTTGAAGCCAAACAACTTCCTTGGCAGTTTCACAAGCCGCTACATATACTGCCTCCATAGTGGAGCCAACAATGCACCACTGCTTTGTGCTTCTCCAAACTACAACTACTACATTAAGAATAAACACTAATCCTGAAGTGGATTCCCTAGAATTTCTATTAGTCTGAAAATCATAGTTAATGTATCCTGTAAGGATAATATCCTTAGATCCATACACAAACATGTAGTCCCCCATTCTCCTAAGATGCTTGAGGATAGTTTTAATGGCCATCTAGTGATCTAATCCTAGATTAGATTGATATCTACTAACTATCCCCAATGCATAGCAAATGTCGGGTCTAGTACATAACATTGCATACATTAGGCTGCCAACAATTGATGCATATGGAATCTGTCTCATCTCCTCAACTTCTTAAGGTGTCTTAGGACATTGTTCCTTAGACAAAGCAACATCATGCCCGAAAGGTAGCAATCATCTCTTGGAATTTTGCATCCAATACTTGACAAGCATCTTGTCAATGTATTATGCTTAAGACAAGGCCATAAATTTATTCTTACAATCCCTAAAGATTTGAATGCCCAAAACAACCGTGCCTCTACCAAATATTTCATTTGGAATTGGACTGCTAGTCATTGTTTTATGTCAATATATAGACCTATATCATTCCCAATGAGTAGAATATCATTTACGTGTAATACTAAGAAAGCTAGTGAATTGTTGGTTATTTCTTGTATACACAGGGTTCATGAACATTTTTATTAACGCCATAAGATTTGATTACAGAATCAAACCTTATATTCCATGATCAAGAAGCTTGTTTCAGTACATCAATGGATCGATTGAGCTTGCAAACCTTTTTCTCTTGACCTTGGGTTATTTTATCTCTCTGATTGTTGCATAAAGATGGCGTCCTCAAGATTTTCATTCAGAAAGGCAATCTTGACGTCTAATTGCCAAATATCATAGTCAAAATATGCAATAATGGATATAGGTATCCGAATAGATTTTAACATGGTAACAAGTGAGAAAGTGTCCTCATAGTCAACTCACTCAACCTGGTATAACCCTTTGACACTAGCCTAATTTTGATGGTTTGCACCCTTCCATTTGTACCTTTTTTTCTCTTGTAGATCCATTTACAACCTACAGGTTTTACCCCATCAGATTGATCTACAAGTTCCCAGACTAAATTGAAGTACACAGACACTGTTTCGAGATTCATATATTTGATCCATTCATCTTTTTCTACATCATTCATTGCTTGTTTTACAAGACAGTGGATGCTCAACGTCGCCATCGTATATGATGGTGATGGTTAGAGTTTGTGTTAAACCCATATAACAAATAAGCGGGCTTGAATCCTTTCATTAAGTCGAGTTCCCGCAACGATTAGGGTGGATGTGACCTACTAGACTAACCGACATCAACAACTTTTGTTTATGTACTTGGCTCTTCAACAACTATTGTTAAAGATTTTAGTAGTTTCACTGGAAAGCACATTCAATACTATTTTACTATGTGGTTTGTGCCCCCTGATATAGTTCTCTTTTAAAATTGTAGAGTTTATCAATGTAAACACTTTATTATCTTTATGATCGTAGAAATAACCACCTCTCGTTCCTTTGAGGTAGCCTACAAAGAGGCATAATTTTGAACGAGGTTCTAATTTCTTAGGATTAGCCTCAAGCACATGTGTTGGGCAACCTCATATCTTGGAATGACATAAACTACCTTTACGAACATTTCATAATTCTAAAAGTGTTTCAGAAATACTTTTGGATGGAACACGATTCAAAATATAGGCTACAATCTGTACTTCATAACCTTGGAACAAGTTGAGTAAGTGAGCATAACTAATAATAGATCGAACCATATCCAACAAGGTTCAATTTCTTTTTCCCGATACACTATTTTGTAGAGGTGTACCATGTGTTGAGAGTTGGGATATAATTCCATGTTCCATTAAATAGTCTTGAAATTTTAAACCCATATACTCTCCACTTTGATCAGATCAAAAGATTTTGATTGTTTACCTAATGCATTTTTAACTTCAGCCTTATACTCCTTGAGCTTTTCAAGGACTTCAAACTTATGCTGCATTAAGTAAACATACCCATATCTTGAATAATCATCAGTAAATATGATGAAATATTCGAACTCTCCTCTTGCCTTAACATTTATAAGACCACAGAGGTCCGAATGTATAAGTTCTAAGGGTTTTCTTTTAAAAAGATCCTTAACCATTTTTTTTTTAAATAAACGCTTTATTCATATTAAAATTCAAAGTGTACGATTGTTCTAATAAGCACTTTACAAGAATCAAGTTCTTTTTTAAATCATGAACTATATAAAAATTCTCGAATAAAAGATAAGATTTCTGTAAACAAAGACGGAATCCCCCCACTGTCACAGCTGACACGGTGTGCCCAGTTCCAACCTGCATCATTATCTCACTAGTCTTCAGCAGCCACTAGGAACTAATTCCTTGAAATGATAAACAAACAGGGTTAGTGGCACCTAAATCAATTATCCAAGCATAATCATCATTCTCTATCATCATTCTCCACTAAATAAGTTTCCAACATGAGTAAATTAAATTTACCTTGTTTAGCCTTCATCTTTTTCGCCAAATATCTAGGATAATTCCTCTTCCAATGACCTTCCTGGTTGCAATGGAAACATATTTCCTCTGTAGCCTTTGCCTTCTTGCCTTCTTTAGCAGCAGCGAGGCTAGCTTTCCCCTGACCTCCCTTCTTCTTCTTCCACTTTTTGGTGCCGGAAGAAGATGGTGCAAACTTCCTTCCAGAGGTTGAACATTTATGGAACTTTTAGAGGATGAGACAACATTTGTCTCACCTTTTTATTCCTTGACTTTCATCAAAGACTAGTATATCTAAAGCTCGTTGAAATGGTGGTCAAGTTGTAGTAAAGATTTTTCATGACAACATTTCTATGAAACTAAAGGAAACTTTCAGGTAAAGTTTCCAAGATGAAGCTACTATAATTGGCCTCATTGATAATAGAATCATTCATCTCAGCAATGTTTAGACATGGAGTCATTAGCTAGCATATCTGATGTGTTATCTAATAGCATGGTCACCACTAAGAAGAACATGGAGACGTTACAAGCAATGTTTGGAATCTCTTTCGAAGAGTTCTCTGTCATTTTGTACAAATGCAATAGTGAATAAAATATAATATAATCTAACTACTCTTCTCAATGAACTACATACTTATCAATCCCTGATGAAAAATAAGATGCGGGAAAGGGAAGCAAACATCGTAACCCAAAGAAAATTCCACAAGGGATCATCATCTAGGACTAAACCTTCTAGTAAGAATTCTGGACCTTCTAAGGATAAGAGTATCCCAATGAAAAATAAGGGAAAAGAGAAAAAGAAAACTCCTACAAATAAAGGAAAGGAAAAGGTTGCAAAAGGTAAATGTTCCATTGCAACGAAGATGAGCACTGGAAAAAAAACTGCCCTAAATACCTTATTGAAAAGAAGATTGAAAAGGAAAAACAAGGTAAATTTGATTTACTAATAATTGAATATGTTTAGTGGAAAGTTATCATTTGACCTAGATACTAGATTTAGGCGCCGTTAACCATATTTACACTTTCATTCAGAAAAATAGTTCCTAGAGACAACTGAGAGAGAACGAGATGACTTTTAAGGTGGGAACAAGTGAAGTCATTTCAACTCATGTTGTGGGAGATCTAAAGTTATTTTTTTGGAGATGCCTACATTTTGTTAGAAAATGTGTATCATGTACCTAATATGAAAAGGAACTTAATATCAATCTCCTGTTTGTTAGAACGTATGTATAAAGTTACTTTTGATATCAATGAAATGTTCATTAGTCTAAGAGGTGTACAAATATGTTCTACTTGAAAATAATTAGTATGTGTTAAAACCAACTGAGGAAAAAACTATTTTAAATATAGAGATGTATAAAACAATTGAAACTTAAAGTAAAAAAACAAAAAATTTATCCTAACGCCTATCTTTGGCACTTAAGACTTGGGCAAATAAATCTCAATAGAATTGAGAGATTAGTAAAGAATGGATCTTCAAATCAATTAGAAGAAAATTCTCTACCTCTGTGTGAATCATATCTTGAGGATAAAATGACTAAAAGATCATTTACAGGATAAGGTTTAAGAGCCAAAGAACCTCTAGAGCTTGTAAATTTAAACCTCTATGGTCTGATGAATGTTAAAGCTTGAAGAGGATCTGAATATTTCATCACTTTTATGGATGACTATTCAAGATATGGCTATGTTTACCTGATGCATGATAAGTCCGCAACTCTTGAAAAGTTCAAAGAGAACACAGCGGAGGTTGAGAACCTATTAGGTAAAAATATTAAAACACTTCAATCAGATCGAGGTGGTAAGTATATGGATTTAAAATTCCAAGACTATTTCATAGAACATGGAATTCAATATCAACTTACTGCATCTAGTACACCACAACAAATGTTGGGTTTTATGTCCTAAAACCTCGCAGTTTGAAAATAATAAACATTTTCTATAATCAATATACTTGTTATTGATCTCATGAATTGTATGAAAGTTTAAATCCAATAAACTAAGACCTATGACTATTGTATGTGTACTTGAACTTTATGTGGAGACATAAGAATGGATCGGGTTCGAGTAAATAGTCAAAATGATCTATGGTACATGAATGAGGTTGGGTACCTTATTCTGATAACACCATTGGATGCGGCCTACTCTGTAGTTGTTACAAAGAGTTGTAAAGTACTACACACAATGTGATCCTAATTCGTACATGTTATGACATGAGGAGTGGGGGCGTCCTATGCAATGAGTTTGCATAAGATCAGGACCGAGAAATAAGTCACTCTTACTTTATAACGTTGTTTACTGTTTAAGACTGACTTTTTCACCTAGATGACCTAGGTAATTTGATCTTAATCATAAGCTAACTATGAACTCCTGTTTATTCGAGATTGCTCTTAGCTTTGAATAGTTGAGGATTGACTCAACAACACTGGCTCAATAAGACTCCCATTTTAGGGGTAAGACCAGATAGATAGCTGGGGACATAGGGTGCAAGACGGAGTTCACACCTACCTGATTTAGGGATAGGAGAAAGGTTGTTCTCTCAAGTATGAATCTAGGTCTTGAACAAGGGGCCCCACACTCTCACTAGGTTGAGAGAGTTTGGTTTGGTGATTGGATCACAAATCAGTTGTTCATTAGAGGATCAGTAGGGACATGAGGAATAAGACGTAATCTCAGGGCTAAAACAGATATTTGACCCAACCATTATTACGAACAACCTGTGAATGGTCGACTTGCTAATTATGGTTAAATCATGTGGACATAATATATCTACAGTGAGAGGAGTGCAACTATGGGCTTTAGTGGAATGAATCATTAGTTAACGAATGAAGACTAATTTGGTCTAATGAGTTTAGCCAATTAATCTCGGATCATTGGAGCCCATGATCTGTAGGAACGTGAGGTCCCTCTACTAGCTCGTAACGAACTAGCTCTAGAATAGCGTGATAAGTTAATTTGGAACGTTCAAATTAGAATTAAGGAAATTAGTAATTATATGAGATATAATTATATATTTAATTTTAGAATTAAACGGAATAGGAGAATTTATATATTTAAATATGATTTAAATATATAAAGATGGATATGTGTTAAATTAATTTAATATTTGATATTAAATTAATTAAGTTTTATTTAATAATTAATTTATGAAATTAATTAAATTTTCATTTTTAAAATCAAAATAGATTTTTAAACCAAATTTTGATTTTGTGAGATAAAATTGAAAAAGGAAAAGAAAACAAAACACTTAAATGGAAAATGAGAATTTTCCATTATCCATCTTTTGAAGTAACTCACACATATTACATCTTCTTGCCTTAATCTTCTCCAAGCCTGAGCTGCAAGTCATGCAACTCTTTTTTTTGTATGTTGATCTGTAATATAATGAAAAGATTGGAGTGAAAATCAAGCATGCAATCTATAGAGTTTTTTCAGAAAAAAGCTAGTTTGAAGAAAGGTTCTTCAACAAGGTTGCAGCAGTGAGCTTTTCTCCTTCATTCCTTAATTCAAGCTTGTTTTGAGTTCCATAACTCAATCTAGAGTATCAAGAGAATAGTGGGAAAGATCTTGAGGTGGTCTAACAAGATTTGGAGAAGATTGTAGTTGGTTAAGGAGCTTTGAAGAAGTTCTACAAGAGGTATATCTTGAAACTCACTCTTGCTTTATATTTTGTCAAAATTAGTGGATTTGAATGCTTAGATTATCTTTGTGCTTCCGCTGCTGTTGATACAATCCTACAACAAAATGGTGTAGCAAAAAGGAGAAATAGAACCCGTTAAACATGGTTCATTCAATGATGAGTTATGCTTAGTTGCCTCAATCTTTTTAGGATACGTTGTACAGACTGCAGTAAATATGTTGAATATAGTTCCCTCGAAAAGTGTTTTACAAACACCATAAAAGTTATGGTAAGGACGTAAAGGTAGTTTATATCACTTCAGGATTTGGGAATGCCCAACACATGTGTTGGTACAAAACCCAAAGAAATTGGAACAATGTTCAAAAGTATGTCTTTTTATAGGATACCCTAAAGAAACAAAAAGTGGTCTATTTTATGATTTTCAAGATGATAACATGTTCGTATCGACAAACTCTATATTCTTAAAGGAAGACCATATAAGAAATCATAAACCTCATAGTAAACTAGTATTAAATGAAACATCCAGAAAAACTACAAATAGATCTATAAAAGTTATTGATTAGGCTGGTCCTTTGACAAAAGTTGTTGATGCAGTTGATCCGTCACACTCTTCTTAAGAATTGAGAATTCCTCGATGCAATGGAAAGGTTGTTCAATATCCTAACCAGTACATGGGTTTAACAGAAACTCAAGTCGTCATACCTGATGATGGTTTATAGGATCCAATGACTTTTAAATAGGCAATAGAGGATGTAGATTGAGATCAATAGATAAAAGCCATGGACCTCTAACTAGAGTCTATGTACTTCAATTCAGTTTGGGAATTTATAGATCAACCAGATAGGATAAAACCTATTAGTTGTAAGTGGATATACTAGAGAAAACGAGACTAAGCTAGTAAGGTACAGACTTACAAAGCTAGACTCGTGGCAAAAGGATTTACCCAATGAGAGGAGGTGGACTATAAAGAAACGTTCTCTCTTATTTCTTCAATCAAGTCTATTAAATATTCTTATCCATTGCTACCTTTTATGATTATGAAATATGGTATAGGATATCAAGATAGCCTTTCTGAATGGCTATCTTGAAGAGAGTATCTACATATCTCAACCAGAAAGATTCATAGAATGGGGTCAAAAGCAAAAGGTTTGCAAGCTTAAAAGATCAATTTATGGGTTGAAACAAGCATCTCGATCCTGGAATATGAGATTTGATACTACAATCAAATCTTATGGCTTTGAATAGAACGTTGATGAACCTTGTGTCTACAAGAAGATTTTCAACAAAACCGTAGCGTTTCTAATGTTATATGTTGATGATATTCTACTCATTGGAAATGAGATAGAATTCCTTGCTGACGTCAAGAGAGGGCTAGCATTACAATTTCAAATAAAAGATTTAGGAGATGCACAATATGTGCTTGGAATCCAAATAGTTCAAAATCACAGAACAGAACACTAGCTTTATCTCAAGCATCTTATATAGACAAGATGTTGTCTAGATATAAAATACAAAATTCCAAAAGATGTTTATTACCTTTTCAACATGGAATCATCTGACAGGTCTAGTTTTTTAGCCCATAAGAGGTGGATCTATGTGCACATAGAAACAAAGAGAGATAGATATGTTTAACTATCTACCGTGTGAGTAGATATAGTAGGGAACAGATTCGTTCTAGCCTGAGGTTTGAGTAATAATCTCGTTAAATTGATATGCTGATTGAGTCATTTGTTTCTAAAGGTTCAAAGAGACCATGTAAGTGTTTGCCACTCACGGGGCTTCTAGCTCATTCTTTTCTCTTATGTTTTTCCTTCGCAGGTAGAAGAAGAGTCTAAATTACTACGAGAAGATGAGGTTGGCCATGAGTTAAATGTCTTATATAGTAATTAGAAATGGGTTGGGCAAAAGATTTGTAAGACTTATCAAACTGTATGAGCTTTAATTTATGTTTTATAAAAACTTGAAGTTAATTTTAATTTCGACTAAGTTTGAGTTAAGCTAAGTCAGTAGAGATGGGCATAGATATCACTCTACCATCCTCATGCCTCCTTTTAGGTGAATGAGGAAAAGCTAGGAAGGGGGTGTGATGGAGAAAGTGAGAAAATGATATATTTTTTAAAAAATTAAAAATAAAAGGTAAACATTATACAAATTTTGGAGAGAAAAATTAGGGAGAGAGTAAAAATTAAATAGAAAAAAGATAAAAATGGTCAAAAAGTTTGAAAAGAAAAATACAAAATTTCCAACATTTAGGAAAAAAAATGAAGTGAAATAGAAAATGCATTTTTAAATACAAAATATTAGTCTTCTCAAAAAGAAAATCGCTCACAATCACTTAACAAAACTCACTTGGAATCACCTCTCAAGAGATTAATGGAGAATCACTTTAAGAGGTGGTTTGAAGCATTGAGTTGAGTTCATATGTATGAAATTCTTATGTCTGTGAAGTTTATATGTATATATGGAGTTCATATATTTATGGAATACATATATGTTTTGAGTGTTGGGGTGTTGTATCGAGTTCTCATGTCAGGGAAATCTAGTGCTTTCTAACATAAATAATTTGTTTTATGGTGATTATTTTTGTTTAAAAACTTTAATTCTATATATTTTTTAAACAAACTATGAATTGCACTTTGTTTTATCCTTTTTATCTAAGCACACATATATTATTCAGTGTATTTGGATATAGAGTTTAAGATTTACTTTTGGATCATGCATTTCAATTTTTTAATTTAAGCAATCATTTTATAAATTTATGCATGTGAGTTTCTAGTTATGTTGGACAAAATTATATTGGATTCATTAGAACAAGACAAATTTGAATTTATATTATAAATGAAATATCCTAGAAATGTAACTCGACTATAATGGCCCCTATTAATGGTAATACAACATGGTTGACACCAAAAATATGTAACAAAAGCTACATTTTCTGGCCAGTTATATGATACAAAAAAAATATCTATGATACAAATGGCCAAGTTCACTATTTTTTAGAGAAAAATACATAGTGTGGGTTGCATCGGAATGTTTCAAGTAGGTTGACACATTCTTAGCACCCGCACCATATTCCACTTCCCATTTATTGATAATCATGAAAAATAAGGGAAACACCACCCCCCAAAAAAAAAAAAAAAACAGACGTAGAATTACATAAGAGCAACAAGATTTAGTGAAATGGTGGAGAGGCTTGTGGAACCAGCAACCCATTAAGGAGAAAATAATTTCCAAAAATTTTGCAGTATTGCTATAGGAGTCATTAAACGCACGATTGTTTCTTTCAAGGCATATATTCCATATGACTACTACCGATGAATTGATGATAATGTAGTTTTTCCCTGAAAATTAACTTTAGACATCACAGATTCTTTCCATGGGCTTGTAAATTACTTTTATCATTTATAATTGTCCCCAACAAAATTTTCATTTTATTCCAAAGGAAATTTGCTGCATTACAAACGATCAGATGATATATGTTTTCTCCATCTTGTTTGCAAAGAGGGCACAAATTTTGATTTAGAGAAGTACTGGGTGTTGATACTATGGATAGAGAACCTCCATAGTGTTGATAATTTTATGATGGTCCATATAAAAAATATTTGCATTTCATTGAGATTTAAGATTTCCACAGACAGGAGAACATATTGGGATTTATAGTCGGCAAGTCCCTTTGCTCTGGTTTACAAAAGATATCAGGAAATTATCATGGTTACATATCTTCCATTTAGGTCGATCCTTTCCTTTGCTTCTACTCAGTTTTGCGAAATCCAGTTTCACTTCATTCCATTGATAGTTCTTTGTGGAAAAGAGGTATACGGGTTGGTGATCTCAGTCGTTGTTTTCACTATTCTAAGCTTCTCTAATTGAACAATTTGCTCATTGAGTTAATATAAAAAGCCTGGAAAGCTTTCAGCCAGGGGACATTTTGAATTCCAATTGTCTTTCTAGGAGATTTGCTCGCCATTGTTAACCATCCATTTAGTATTTTCTTTAGTCCAGTACAACCCTTTAACGATGAATCTCCAAGGGGATTTCATATACTGCTATATTTGCCAGTGACATGAATCTCTCCAATATAAGTTTGTTTGTACTTGACAAGGATGATTCTCTTCAAAAGGAGATCTTTCTTCTGTAATAAATCTCCAAAGTCATTTGCATGGTCAAGCAAAATTTGTGTCATCCATATTGGTGATTCCAAGACCACATTTGTTCTTTGGAAAAACCACAATCAACCAACTAATCAAATGGGCCTTGTGTCCATTACAATGGTAACGTTCATCCAAATCCTCTATCTGATAGATATGCTTAGCAACTTTCTTCCACCTTTAAAACTCCAATTTATGCTTATCTTTTGTCCATGGTACAAGCTTCTGTTTGGATTAACTTAGAAAAATATGTTTTTCAAAAAGCATAAGCCTTTGATTTCTTTTCCCTACACTTATCTTTAAAGGTCATTAAACAATCACTAGAGTTAAGAATACTTAGTTGGAACACATGTTGGAATTTTGGAGGGTAAGAATTTGCCTAAGTGTTGGTAGAAAAAGGTCGAAATGTAAAAGTTGGAAGCATATTGGAGTCAGAACTTTGGCTAAGTATTCAAACTATACTTTGAACCTAGGAAGGCTTTTGGGAGAAGAGGGCATATGTTGAACTAGAAGAAAAAGAAATAAAATTGGTTAAAAATAAAACTGGTTAAGTGTTGGAAGTGAGGGTTGGATGCATGGTGTAGTAGGAAGTTAGAAATCTAACTAAGTGTTAGTAGGAATCGGGTAGGACTCGACGTTGTTAGCATACTTGAACAAGTTCAACTCATCATCCCAAGGTTGGAAGCATAATTGAAGTGAGTTGAGCTCAAATCTAGGTGACGAAGAAAATACTCATCAAGAGGACTTATGTTACTTTTTGGAAACACTGGACACAAGTTTTGGTCATGGAAAAGACCACTTCGACACATGGTTGGACCAATATGGATGCCTAGGGACTAGTTGGATGCATAGGTCATCATATTGGACTACATGATGGATCACTTTAGGAACGTGACCTGAAGAGTTTTGTCTTGGATACATAAATGAAAGGAAGATGTGTTAGACATCTGTTTGGATGCATAGTAAAAGTATATTGGATGCATGGTTGTAATTTTGCTAAGTGTTGGACAGAACATGAGTAGGCTCAACTCATCAAAGTGAGTAAATCCTAGAAGGATTACATTGGACGCATGAAGGGTATTTTGGATGCCTAGAAGGTTATTTGAACACTTTCTTCGGCACATGAGAACCATAAACAAAGCATGAAACAACCACTTTGAGGAGAGTTGCACATAGAAACCCTAGGAAGATTTCTTGGACGCATGCTTTGAGAAAAATGAGAGCATTTTGGTGCATACAAGGAGAAGGATAGGAGTTTGGATGCATACCTTAATGTGTGGCACTAGATATCAATACTAAATAAGAGAAGGGAAGGTCATCTTGGATTCATGATCTCAAAGAGTTAGCTTGATCCACCATGAATGCATAGAAAATATCTTGGAAGCGTAGGAGAACTATGCTTGAATGCATACTTGGAAAGTAAGGAGGGTGATTGAGCTTCAACACTTAGGATAATAATCAAAGAAAGAAACCATGCTATGAGAAGGACTCCAAAACCAAAGAAAAAACAAGTTGGGCGCATGGTATGGTCCATGCGTCCAAAACAAGTAGGTTAGTGCGGTGAAGATGAAGCCACGTAAGTAGGAGTTGGAAGTAGAAGGTGGAGAAGGGAGAAGAAAAGTTGGCTAAGTATAGGAGGAGGTGGCGGACTCTAAGGTGAGGAAAGCTTAGGAGTTGTTAGCTAGAAGTTTGAGTTGGTGCATGCATGGGAGGTGGCAAACTCTGAGGTGAGGATGCTTTAGAAGCTGTCACTTAGACAAGATTTGAAGGTGGAGCTGTCAAACAAAGTGGTGAAGTGAGAAGTCTATAAATACCATAAGGGTGGTTCATTTCACCTCATAATTTTGTAAAGCTCTCAAAGAAGTTGAAAAAAGAGGTGTGAGATGAAGAAATTAGGTCATTAAGGTGAGAGGGAAGAGGTCAACCATCGTCGACATCGTTCGTCAACATGCTATGCACCCAACTGGAGTCTGAGACGCATTCAACAAGCTGAGTATGAGCTGAGAAGGACTGACTATACGTCCAACTGAAGGAGGATGAACTCAACTAGATAAACTATGCACCCAAAAGTTTGGGAAAGCTCATCTCGACGTCCACTGTTGTCTTAGGTTAATAAAAACCTAATTTTGCATCCGTTCGAGTTGGTAAGCAAAATTTAGGACCAAGAAGGTATTTTAAGCTTATTTTTATCCCTGATTTTGGATTCTAAGCCAAACTTGGACAAATTAAGGATAAGTTGAAATGTGGCAAAAATCGGGGATCCAAGAAGAAACAAGAAGGCTGAGAAGTCTTGGAGAAGGAGAAATCCTTGTCGATTGATTGTGAGTAACCTTTCCTAAAAGAAAATTCTATTATAACTACGTTTAATAGTACTTGATGAGTTAAATTATATTTATAAGTTATTTCAATGTTTATATTGATAACAAGATTTATCATCATGCGTTGAGTTATAGATTTAATTATAAACTCTTGTTTTGATTACTCATGCGTTGTTCTAAAAAGTAATGGTTTGAGAAAGAGATTTTCAAACCATTAGATCTAGTACCCAGGATGAGATAATTGAGCTATGTGTGCACGTACGACATCTGCTATGCGTTGAGTTGGTTTCACTTTAACAAAGACTGAGTTGTGTTGAGTTGGTTTCACCTTAGTAACTGAGTATGTTTAATTATTCCACCCCAGGGATGTTCGAGTAAAGGTTTGATAATTTTTTGATCATGCATTCTCATGTGTTTAATTAAGTTCATGTGATGGTTTATTGAAAATGTGTAAACATGCGTTAAAATTTATTTCATTATTTTATGTGCTCAAAAAGAGTTTCTTAATTAAGGTTTAAAGCATGCATTGTTAGAAATTTTCAAACATGATTTGAAATAAAAAGTTTGTTTCATAATATTTCACTTACTGGGCTTCCTAGCTTATATTTTCTATTGGGCCTGCTTCTTTATATTTGTTGAATTCAGCCCAAATGATGAAAACTTGTATGGCCTTTCTTTGCTAATTTAAACGTGAGCCTACTTCTTTTGCCCCAAAAATTACTTTCGTTTGGTAGAAAACTTGGCTATTAAACGCTCATGATTTTCGAGCTGATGCTTTACACGTGGTTTGAACCACTGCTCTTTGTCTGATGGAAATGAAAGAAAAACTTTTTTTGATGGGTGATTAATTCAAAATTAATTTTCTTTCTCTCTCTTTTGCTCTCTTGTTCTCTCGTTCTCTCGTTCTCTGCCTTTTGAATTCCTTACACTTCTTCTAACCCTAATGTCTTCTTGTTTGATTTGTGCGACTGCTTTGAGTAAACGACGAAAGAAACATGCAATCATGTAGACGATGGAAAAAGGAAATGAAGAGCAACCTTGCAATCATGTAGACGATGGAAATAAGAAAATGAAGAACAACCATGCAATCGTGTAAACGATGGGAAGAAGAAAAGGAGATGCACAACGATATACGTGGTTCGACTTATTGAAGCCTACATCCATGAGAAGGAGAGAATTTTTATTAAGAGCTAAGTCACAGATTCTTTCTCTTAAAGATTTTCAAGTTCTTCTTCAAGCTATGTATGTTATATCTACAAAATTTGTAAATGATGAGTATTTATACTAATTTCTGATACAAGTAGTTATAATAACTAAATGTAAAAGTTAAAGAAATGTGAAACAGTTCTTGAATGTTGAATGTTTGAGCTTATATTCTTCAAATCTCCACCTTAAGCTCAACATGCAAGTTCTTCTCCTTCCAGATTTAACATGTCTTCACACTTTTTTAGGAAACAGAAACCCGATCTGACCAAGACAGTTTGCAAATTTTAGTTTACTCACAGGTTTGGTAAGCACGTCAACTGCGTTTTCGGTGGTATGAACTTTTAGCACCTCGACTTCTCTTTTCTTTGTTCCGTCTCTTACAAAATGATACTTGATGTCTATGTGTTTGGTCCTTGAATAATACTGAGAGTTTTTGGAAAGGTGAATGGTATTTTGGTTATCACAGTATATTTTTACTACTGTTTGATTAATACCAAAGTCCTTCATCAATCCTTTTAACCACAGTGCTTCCTTTATTGCTTCTGATAAAGCCATGTACTTTACGTCTGTGGTGGACAATGTTGTGATTGACTGTAAATTTGCTTTCCAACACAACAAATTAGAGCCAAATAAGAATAGATAACCTGTTAGTGATCTTCTTTTGTCTTGGTCACCTACAAAATCTAAATCAACATATCTATATATCTCTAAATTTGATTCATTAGTACTTTGATATGTTAATTTCGACTATTTAGACCAAATTAGATATCTTAAAATCTATTTTGTTGCTTCCTATTGTCTTTTTCCAAGGTTGGACATGTATCTACTGACTAGACTAGTGTTGTATGATAGGTCTGGTCTAGTAGATATCATTAAGTACATTAGACTCCCTACTGCTTGATTATAAGGAATTGATTATATTTTAGTCAAATGTTCTATGTCTGTTTCTTTTGGTGGGTTTTCTGAGGAAATTTAAAATGAGTAGCAATTGGTATGGTGACTTGTTTTGCATTTGTCATATTAAATCTGTTGATTACTTTTTCACAATAGCTTAATTGGCTAATGGTTAGAGTTGAGGAAGTTTTGTCCCTTTGAATTTCAATCCCAAGGATCTTTCTAGACTGACCCAAGTCCTTTATGTCAATTCTTTCGTTAAGATATTTTTTTACATGAGTTAAATCCTCCTTAGATTTTCCTGCTAGTAACATATCATCAACATAAAGTAATAGATAGACTTTGTCCTTATAGGTAAAAGAATTGATATAAGAACAAATATCATAGGAACTTCTTTGAAATCCAATACTCTTTATGTAGTCATTAAACCTTCTGTACCAGCATCTAGGGGATTGTTTTAGACCATATATTGACTTATTTAGGAGACAGTATAGGTCTTCTTTCCTTTTTCTTTAAACCCTTTAGGTTGAACCATATAGATAACCTCATCTAAGTTTCCATGTAGGAAGGCAGTTTTACCATCTAGTTGATCTAGTTCTAGATTGTACTGAGCAACTAGAGATAAAAGTAGCCTAATAGAGGTTTGTTTTACTACTAGTGAAAAAATTTCAATATAGTCTATTCCTTCCCTCTGAGTAAACCCTTTAGCCACTAACCTTGCCTTGTACCTAGGATTTTCTTCTTTGGTAGAACCCTCTTGTAGTTTATATATCCATTTAGAGGCTATAAGTTTACACCCTTTAGGAAGAGGAGCTAGGGTCCAGGTATTATTGACAGTGAGTGACTCCATCTCTTCACACATATCTTGAATCCAAGACCTAGTATTAGAGCAGTTCACTGCCTCTTCAAAAGTGGCTGGTTCTTGGTCATTAGGAGCTATTGTGGCATTTAAAACTAGGTTCATATAGTTAGTTTCAGTATACCTAGCTGGAGGAACTATCACTCTTCTTTTTCTATCCCTAGCAAAGGAATACTGACTTAAATCAGGTACAACTTCAGTATTCCCTGTATTCTCATTTGAGATATCCTCTTCTTCTTCTTCTAAATCAATAGGAAGGTTTTGGTGAGTGGAAGAAACTTTAGGTGTCTCTACCTCAATCCTAGCTGTATTAGGGCTATTATGAACTTCATAAGATGTCTTTTCTTTTTGCATAAACATTTCTTTCTCTCTGAAAGTGACATCTCTACTTATAACAAACCTTTTCTCAATAGGATTCTACATCTTGAATCCTTTTACTCCTTCAGAAAACCCTACAAACATACACTTTACAGCTCTAGATTTTAGTTTCCCTTGATTTTGATGAATATAACCAACACATCCAAATACCCTTAGTTTTTCTAGGTTAGGTGGATGTGTGGTCCATTTTTCTTCAGGAGTCAAAAAATTTAGGGAGGAATGTGGACATCTATTTAAGGTGTACACTGTGTAGCTTGCAGCCTCAACCCAATATTTTTCACTTAGAATTGCATCTAATAGGAGACATCTAACCCTTTCCACGACTATTCTGTTTAGTCTTTCAGCTACTCCATTTTGTTGAGGAGTGAATCTAACAGTCCTATGCCTAGTAATTCCTGTTTCTTTACAGAATTTGTTGAACTCTTCACAAAAAAATTTCAGTCGATTGTCAGTTGTTAGGTATTTAATTTCTTTAGATGTCTGTTTCTCTATCATGAGTTTCCATTCCTTAAACCTATCAAACACTTGGTCTTTAGTTTTAAGGAAGTAAACCCTACTTTTTCTAGAGAAGTCATCAATAATAATAAAAAAAAAAAAAAGGTAAATGCTTTGAGCCACTTAGGCTAGGTGTAGAAGCTGGACCCCATAGGTCAGAGTGTATATAGTCTAGGATAGCTTTTGTGGTATGTTATGCTTTAGTGAAACTTTGCCTTGTGGCTTTCCCTAAAACACAGTGTTAAAAAAATGTTAGATTTTCCAAGAGACCTTTAGGGAGAATCCCTTGTTTAGATAGGACTTCTAGGCCTTTAGCACTAATGTGAGATAACCTTTTGTGCCATACATCAGCCTCTGTGATCTCATTTGTGGTGGCAACATATGCCCCTGTCATCATTTCAACTTCTTTGACCACAAATAAGTCATTTATCTTTTTCCCAACTAATATCACTTTAGAATCCTTTAGCACCTCAAGGGTTCCTCCTTTACCCCTGTACTCACACCCAATAGCATCTAGCATACCTAAGGATATTAGATTTCTCTTAAGTAATGGAACATATCTCTTCTAAGAAGTTTAATAGTTCCATCATTAAGTTTCATAGAAACAGAGCTAATGTCTTCTATTTTACAGCCTTGGTTGTTTCCCATATATACCATTTCTCCTTCTATTTCTTTAAAGGTGTTAAACCAAGGTTTCATTGAGGTCATGTGATAGGTGTATCCAGAATCTAGAACCCAATCATGTTTTCCTAGAGGGTTTACATGATTAGATTTGTCTAAAGTTGAGGCTAAAGCATCTTAGTAGATGAAGGATCCTTCTACAACAGATGCTTCGGGTTGTTTGCCTTTAGAATCCTTTTCTTTCTCTTGATTCTTTCTCTTTAAGATAAAACTCCTTAATTAGATTTCCCTTTTTCTTACAGTACTTGCATTTTATTTTCTGTTTTGATTTATTTTCTTCTGAGTTGTGAGGTTTTCTATCTTTTAAATAGTTTTGTTTGAAGTTTCCTTTTACAAATAGACCATCACCACTAGGTTTATCCTTTCAATCAATCTGTAACTCAAGCTCTCTAGTTCTTAGGACTGAGATTATAGTGTATGTGCTTATAGTATCCCTTCCATACTTTAGAGCATTTTTTATTTCTTTATACGGTTCAGGCAAGGAGTTTTGAAGCACATAGGCCTCATTTTCATCACCAAGTTTTTCTCCTAGAGTTTAAATTCGGCAACAATTTTCTTGAATTGATCTAAGTTATCAGTTAAAGTTTTAGATGAATCCATTTTAAATGTGAAGAATTTCTCCCTAAGATACATTTTGTTAGGAAGGTCTTTAGTAGCATATAACTCTTCTAGCTTAGTCTACATCCTATATGCAGTTTCTTGATCTAAAACTTATATAAGAACATTGTCACTAAGATTTAGAACCAACGTACTATAGGCTGCCAGCTCCAAGTTTTCCTTTTCTTGAGCTGTCACAGTGGCAGGGAGTGTTGATGGGTCAAGGAGGGCTCTATAAGCTTTCTGCTGGCCAAGAATCACCTTGATCTTGGCCTTCCACAGTCCAAAGTCTCTATTGCCATCGAATTTCTCCACCTCAAACCTTGTTACTGACATTTTTGGATGAAAACTTGTGTCTTGATTCTTCAAGGATTGAAATCTTGTAAGTCTTTTTGCTCTGATACCACTTTGTTAGGCCTACTTCTTTATATTTGTTGAATTCAACCCAGATGATGAAAACTTGTATGGCCTTTCTTTGCTGATCCAAACATTAGCCTAGTTCTTTTACCCTAAAAATTAATTTGGTTTGGTAGAAAACTTGGCTATTAAACATCCACGATTTTCCAGCTGATGCTTTACACGTGGTTTGAACCACTACTCTTTGTCTGATGGAAATGAAAGAAAAACCTTTTCTGATGGGTGATTAATTCAGTTCTTTCTCTCTCTTTTGCTCTCTTATTCTCTCGTTCTCTGCCTTTTGAATTCCTTACACTTCTTCTAACCCTAATGTCTTCTTGTTTGATCTGTGCAACTGCTTTGAGTAAATGATGAAAGAAACATGCAATCGTGTAAACAATGGAAGAAAGAAATGAAGAGCAACCTTGCAATCGTGTAGATGATGGGAAGAAGAAAATGAAGAATAACCATGCAATCGTGTAGACGATGGGAAGAAGAGAAGAAGATGCACAACGATATACATGGTTCGGCTTATTGAAGCCTACATCCACGGGAAGGAGAGAGTTTTATTAAGAGCTAAGTTACAGATTCTTTCTTTTATAGATTTTCAAGTTCTTCTTAAAGCTATGTATGTTGTATCTACAAAATTTGTAAATGATGAGTATTTATACTAATTTCTGATATAAGTAATTACAATAACTAACTGTAAAAGTTCTTAAATGTAAAAAATGTGAAATAGTTCTTAAATGTTGAATGTTTGAGCTTATATTCTTCATTTTCCAAATGTTTTGTTTCCCCTTCCCCCCTCCCTCCCTCCCTCCCTCCCTCCCTCTCGGGTATAGAAGGAGTTCCAGTTGCCACGTGAAGTCGAGGTCTGCCACATGACAGGATTAATTCCTTGTCCTAGTTGTTTGGAAAATTTAGGAGTTTGGTTGTATGTATTTCTGTTGGATGTTTGTAATCATAATTTGTATAGAGATTAAATTTATTGGTAATAAGATAAGAGTTTAAGTTAATTCGTTGTTAGGGGTTATATTGAGGTCGAGCAAAACTAGTTTTGATGGACAGTAAGTATCACAAAAGGGTAGTATTTGTTGTCGTCATGCCTCCTTCTAGGAGAAAGAGGTAAACTCGGGAGGTGGTGTGAGAAAAAGTCATTTTCATTTAAACACTTTTTATAAAAATAGTTTGAAATAAAAACACTCATGTGTTTGACAACCATTTCTCAAAAGTGTTTTTACGTACAAGTTTACTTGGTTTGTTATATGCTAAAAGTATTTTTATTAATGTCAAATTACTATTAAGAACAACTATAAAATATTATAAACTAATCAAAAAATCGGAATTAACTATTTTGATGAAACTTACCTACTTTTGTGTCAATAAAGGTATTTATATTGATTTTTTGTTCATCAACTTAAGTACAAACATGTATTGACATTTTCTAACCATCAATATATGTCTTCTAAATTTAATAGTTATTTTTAAGGATTAAACTAAGGTTTTATTAACATGAGCATAAAGAGAAAAAAAAAAAAAAAAACTTGTATGTCAACCCCAAAATTTTAGTAGTTATAATTTAGCATAATGGTCGACGGAGTTGGTGGAAGTGGCAACCTTCGAAGATCATCAGAATTGGTCATCGACGATGGTAGTCAAATGTTGCCAAAGTAGGCTACCAGTTGTGGTTGCCGGGGTTGGGTGCTGGAGGTGGTGGGCGAAGTTGGCTACCCAAGGTGGTGGCTGGAGTTGGACAACAGGGACATCAGTGGTGATGAGAGTTGAATGCACTATTGGTGAACATGAGTATGAAATATCAGTGACATACAAAATTGGCCCTCCAAACACTGAGTTGAGTTCATATTTAAACTCATAGTAACTCATCCCCTCACTCCAAACACTCCCTAAAGTGATTTTTATGTTTTCAAAATCACTTTTCATCAATGTCAAACATCACAATTTTAGAAGAAAAGTGATTTTAGTTCTGTCAAACTCTCAAACAAACTCTTAATATTCAAAGATATTCTAATAGTTATTTCTAATTAACTTTCACAATTCATCAAATGTAACGATGCGTTACTGATTTTTTTATCGAAATAGGCTTTTTTATACCAATGACTAACATGCAGTTTAATAGATTTTTTCTTCTAAGAACAAAAATAAGAATAAACATATTTTGAAACTAAAAATGCAAGTTTAATGGAAAAAAGATAAAATATTATTAAGGAGCCTGCCTATATCTAATGATGATAATTAAATGATCATTGAAGTTTTGGTGGTTGTACCAAAGGACAATAATTTATACAGCAATAAAAAAAGTCTCTTGTTTGGTGGATATAAAGAAGCAAACAACAAATTACATTTTGGAAAATGAGTTGGAGCCAAGAATTTGGAAATTTTTCAAAATTTTGTTAAATTTAGGTACTAAAATATAGAAATCCCAATGGAACAACACATGCCCAACTTCTCTTAGAAACAAAGCATTAAGATGCCCTTCTTCCACCTTCCACTTTAAAGAAAAGATAGAAGTTTATAACAACCTTATATTCTCATTTTCAACCACTGATCTTTTGTAGTTGTTATATAGAAAGACTATTTTCTAATATATAAACACACATATATATAACTCTGAAGAATTTTTACAGTCATGACCATATATTTTAACAGAAAATTTGTTATTAATGTTGATATCTAGTTGTCACCTTAGTCCTATTATAGTTCAATAAAATAGATAGAACCAAAGCACAAATGGTATATGCCTAGAAATATGGTTATTGGTGAAATCCTTTGGCAAGAAGATTGTTATCATTATGCTCTTTGAATGGTTTTTGAAGTTAGAAATGAATTTGGTTAAATGGTGAATGGGTTAGAGAAGAGCTTTGGTAAAGATATAATTTTAGGGTAATTGTAATTGGTAACATTTTTAGGAATAATAATCAAGTGTATAACATCATTTAAACAAATTTGCAAATATAGTCAAGTCTATCAGCGATAGGCTTCTATCGTTGATAGACTCCTATCAATGATATAGTCTATTACTGATATATTCCTACCAATAATATGGTCTATCACTGATAGATTATTTAAATTTAATCATATTTATAATTTTTTTACATTATGTTATATCTGTTAATATTTTGAATCTAATATATATATTTGCAACAGTCCCATAATTTTAAGGAGTAGCTGACATATAAAAATAAATTAAATATTTTGAAAGTAACTTTCAAGAGAGTCAGAAAGTAATGGTCCCTTTGTAAATTTTTATGAATGATCTAATAATATAATATTTGTATATATGGAGAGACCTGAAGAAATTAGTATATGTAGATCACATGATCAAACTGATTTTTGACAAGTCTTAGTCATGGACCACATGTGTACTAATGCTTCAAACTCTTCAACTTATTGGAACTACTTTTTTCCTTTTGTATCTATTAATTAGTTAAGGCATACAACATCATCCGTCAGGTCGAGGTTCAATCGCCTCACTCTATTCTTTATTCTTGATTGAACTAAAAATTAAAAGAAGATTTATTTAGAAGAAGAAGAATAAAAGTCTTCTTATAATAAAGTCTTCTTATAATATTCTTCAACTCTAGGTTAATGATATCAGTAAAATGATAAACCTAGATGAGTACCAAAATCCCGATTCGAATATGAAAGAAGAGTTATCTTATTCACAATGTAACAAGTCATCACAAACAATATTACAACAATCCAAAGAACATAAAATAAAGCACATATGATAAAGAGTAAGATCCAAACACAAGGTTTCGTAACTTAGTTTATTGTAATATCATCTAGTATGGCCTCTAATAAATAATTAAGCAATTACAATATTGTACTTATCTATAAATTCAAAGTTTCTACACATAAACATCATAACTTTGTGAAAGAATACTTAAGCTCTCAACAAATGTGAGACTCTCTCTTAATAATAACTTCGATCTTTCCCGATTTTAAATGAAAAACTCTTCATTTAGAAAACTTAGACTCTCCCGCAGTATGAGAATCCCTTTATAAGAATAACAACTTTGAAACCTACAAAACCTTCACTACACAATGGATCAAATTGACACACTTGCTTTTCTGCAAACACAAAGAGTGGCACAAACTTCTATAAAAGTGATAACCCTGAAATGAAGAATATGATCCCAAATATATGCTCAACAAAAAGGGAAGAGTCAGACAAACCCCACAACCAGTCGACACCCAGAGAAGGAAAAAAAAAACCTTAACAATAATCACACAAAAAAAATCCTATAAGCAAAAGTATTTCTAGACAGAGGATACATTGGGAGAGTCCAACATTTGGTAGAACAACACATAGGACAAGATGGATGATTGCATCGAAAATGTACTATCTTAAACGACTTAATTGAAGATTGTTCTTAAATTTTATGTGTTTATTTGGTGATTTGATAGGTTTTGAGAATTTAAGAGGTAGAGTCGAATGTTAGTGACAAAAGAAGCTAAAATAGGCCATAACATGATTCAAATACATCAACCGGAAAAGAAAATGTTTAAAATGATCATTTTGCCCTTGCTTGAACAACATCGTGATGCCCTATGGCACCATGCTTGGCATTGTAAGATAGAGTGCCTTATTTTCTATAAAGCATATAGTATCACGGGGCTGCCTTAGAACTTTTCTACTCGATCGTTTAGCCAAATCTAAATGATCATTTAGCCTGGGCTACACGATACGACCAATGCTTGGTTTTCTTCTTCCTCGAAGTGAACTGCATCGCCATACATTAAAATGTCATCACAAACGACTCAAGACTTCAAACACTTTGAATACAGACTCGGTAGCAAGTTAATTTTGCCCAAAAATACCGGGGCCCTTACAAATTAACTTTGAAATGTAAAAGAAAGCTTTAAAACAGAGGCCATCATCCCGAAACATCCATCAATCCATCCACAAACACATTTAACACTTAAATGCATTGTAGAACACACTTAAAACCCATCAAGACTATAAAATAAGTTCGACACAACAATAAAATTTGGAATATCGGAAAATCCTGGCTCTGATACCAATTGAAGGAAATCTAAATAGAGATCCACTGAGTGGAAGCGGATCATTCCAAATCCCATTGTTAAAGAACTCAAACAATTACAGTTTAAACGGAAACGATTATGCATATACTATAAATTCCAGCATGCTTCTTATAAATAAACAAACAAGGGATAAAATATGCAAACCTTTGAAGAACCTTTCTTCAAGTATCCCTTGATCGTTCAGCAACTGGTTTAATAGCACGAACTTGAATGCAACGATCAGAACACTATCTCAACGGATGACTGGATGAACCTTGATCACAATCAAGTTCAATTAGATCCCCGAACCTCGAACGAAACTAGAACGCCACCAGAAGAGATACATTGGTATTCTCCGCGTGAAAATCCAAAAGTTGTGGGCTCTGTATGACTTTGAATAGAGGAATGAAGGAGGTAGACGATCGAGTAGACAATCGAGTAAGTGGAAGATGGATGAAGTCTATCGTATAAATTAGATACTCAATCATTTAGCAAGAAGAAGCCTATCGTATAGACTTTTCTACTCGATCGTGTAGTACCAAGTAACAATCATATAGTAAACTCAATATTTGATCGTTTAAGCTGTGAGACTCGATAGTTAGTTCTTTTGTCAAAACGACACAAAAAAAAATCATCATCTAATTTTGGAAAACCATTTTCTTTTTATCTCACAGTTACCATAAAATTTCCAATAACCTCCCACTCAATTCGATTATTAAAGAAAAAGAATAATTAATTATCATATAATTAATATGTTATAAATAAATATAATAACCAACTTATCATATTATATTTATAACTTATAGTTTTAATATTTCATCATATGAAACATATAAACCATAATTATTTTTCTATTTTATAGTATTTAATATAAATTATATTTATATTAATTCCTCTAATAATAATCTATCAAATATATCATATCAATTATATCACATATAATTGAATTTTCTCTTGTTAATTTGAACACTTCAAACTAACCCAAAATCTGATTCTCAACTTGAACCCATTGAGCTACCAAGGGGACCTTATGGACCTTCATCATTTCTTCGCCTCTTTGCCAATAAATCAGAATTACCATGAAAAATAGCAGGATATGTGAGATTAGATTGACCCATATATAGGATTGGATTAAGTTAGCTTGAAGCTTCAACAGTATGTAAATAACTGACTAAATTCTTTAATCATGAGATCCACCATTCGTTAACTGTTGGTCACTCTACTAAAGATCAACAGCTGAACTCTTCGCACTACAGATATATTTATGTGTCCATATGATCAATCAACAGTGCGATGACCCTTCACAAATCGCTCGTAAGTACAACTGGGCCAATTTACCGTTTTGTCCCTGTAGTTACATCTAACTCCTTAAGTACCACAGATTTCTCTAATGAACAATAAGTCATAGTTCTACTATGACCAAGTCTTCTTTTTCCAAGAGAGGGTGTGGCCACTATGTTCAAGACCTAGAATCAGCCCTTAAAAGAGCAGTTTATCTACTTACCCCTGCTTCCAAGGAGTGAATTCTGTCTTGTATAGCTGAGTTCCTAGCTCCTTAATGAGACGAATCCTCAAAATGGTAGGCTTATTGAGTTGGCAATCTGGCCACTCTCATCTATATAAATCAAAGAACTGTCTTCATGGGTAGGAGTTCCCAACTCACTCAGGATTAAGGTCATGTCACCTATGGTTATTCTAGTGAACTGTAAGTCTTAATTATCAACGGCATTATATAAAGAGACTAATCATTTCGTGGTCCGGTCTTATACAAACTCTTTGTATAGGATACCCCCGCTCGCGTGTCTCCACATGAATGGTTAAGATCAGACCATTTGTAGCACTTTACAACACTCGTATCATCTACAAAGTGGGTCATATCTATAGTATCATCAGAATAAAGTATCCGTCCTTTATCCTTATACTACAAACCATTTAGGTTATTACTTAAGGCATGATCTACTTGTATGTCTCCACATACATGTTTAAGTTTACATGAAATAACCATGAATCTTAGTTTATTGAATTGAGTAAATGCATATAAAATAACATTTATTTTATTCATAACAATATGTTTACGGAGTGTTTACAAAGTACGAGACTACCAGGAGAATTAGGATACAAATCCCAATAAAAGGTACATAGTGTTAGGAATGTTCTAGAACTCGCAGTTCGTAAATTTTTTGTTAAACATTCTATTTATCAATAAAATATTATTGAGTATCTTATTAAATAAAGTTGTTGATTTTGCATTCTGTTATAAAAATCCAATAAACATATCAATGGCTATAGTATGAATACTTTAACTTTATATGGTGACATAAACAGGATCAAGTTAATAGTATATAGCTTAAATGGTCCATAAGTATATGGATGAAATTGGATAGCTCATCCTGGTATCACTATTAAATATGGCTCATTTTGTATAGGTAATACAAATGATGTGATCCACAGATCATTCATGTATAGACATGTGAGTAGAGGCATGCTATGCAATGAGTTTGCATATAGACTAGACCATGAAATAGTCACTTTTCTTTATAACAACCGTTTATTGTTAAAACAGACTATTTCAGACTAAATCCTGAGCTAGTTATGAGCTTCTGTTTATTCGGGAGTATCCTTTGATCTGCATAGGTGAGATTAGTCTAACAGCACTGCTCAATAAGCCTTCCATTTTGGGGATAAGACCGGATGGATACTTGGGGATATAACCTTGCAAGATGGAATTCACTCCTACCCATTTTAGGGTTAGCAGATAGGTTGTTCTTTGAAGCGTTGATTCCAGGTATTGAACAATCGGGGCCTCGCCTTCTCATAATAGAGAAGGACATGATTCATAAAATAATATTATGAATCAAATTGTTCATTAGAGGGTCAGTAGGAACTTGAGGAACAAGATGTATTTATAAGGGTAAAACGATAATTTTGACCTAGCTATAATTACGAACGACCTGTGAAGGGCTGACTTACTGATTATGGTTTACATGGACAGAAATATATCTACAGTGAGGAGAGTGCAACTATCGAGCTATAGTGGTGTGTCTTGATAGTTAACGAATAATAATTAATTTGATTAAAGAGTTTAACGAATTAATTACAGGTCGTTGGAGCTCATGATCTGTAGGTCTATTAGGTCCCTCTACTAGCTTATAAATTGGAACAACAAATTGAGTATTTGATGTATGAAATTAGGGTTATGAATTTGAAATGTTCAAATTCAATTTTTAGGTTTTCAATTGATTGTATATGATAAAATTAAACGAAATTGGAAAATCAATTAATATTTAAATTAGGATTTAAATATGAAGTTGATTTATATTGGTGAATTGGTGTTTTATTGATATAATATTAAGATATTAAATTAATATTATTTTAATTAAAAAGATTAATTAACAATTAATTGAAATGTTTTATTTAAATTAATTGTTTTTTAATTAATTTTATAAAACTAATTTTTAAAATAAAATAAAAATGATTTTTGAAATCATTTTTAAGTCGGTGGATTTTTTCAATTTTTGAGAAAAATCCAGTAACTACATTATGATGGATTATCACCGAAATCCAATTGTAATATGTGATGATCACAGTAGGTGGTACCCTCCATGCAACCTATTGGTTTTGCATGATTTCTATCTATATATAGAAGCTCCATGCAGAAAGATGATCAAGAAATTTGAGTTTACTTGCTGAAGTAAAAATTCTGAAAACCCTACTCAACCCTCACAAGTTCATCCTCAATTTAGCTTGATTTGAGTATTTCTACCACACATTTCTTCTTGAACATAGTGGAGAAGATCTTGGTGGTAGTCTTCTTGAAGATTTAAGCTCTATCTTGGTAGATTTCTGTTGAATTCGTGGAAGAGATCTTCAAAGGTAATATGTATTTCAAACCCTCTTATGAACATCATATGAACAACATGTTTAAAACTCAAATTAAATGTAGTTTAAGTGCTTATTGATTCTGAACTCTTCTGTTGCATGTTATATTACTCCTTCACATAGTGTACATACCCTTGAAGATACTCAATCTTCACATATTCCTCTTCGATGGTCACGATCTCTTCTCCTCTGTTTGAACATCTCAAGAAAAAATGCAGCAACACAATTCTTCTTGGACACCACCACGAGAAGTTTTCCTTACTATTCTCAAATAGAGAACCAAAGGAAAAGTGTGTGGTTTGCCTATAATTTTGGGTAAGGGAGGAAAGGAGAGATCTTGAGAGAATAGCACAGAGGAAGAAGAATATGAGAGTGATTTTCTGTAGAATCAATTTTGACATAAAATTGAACTAACTCACTAAATCCTCTTGAATGTGCTCCATATATGAGAGATGAAGGAGTTATCTCATAACTTCCTCTTAATAATAACTTCTTTATAGTTATTTTTTATATTAATTATGTTACATTAACATAATTAAGTTCAACTATTTATATCTTATATAATATATGTATGTGGTTTTCTCACCAATGGTTAAAAGAACATCAATCAAAATGCTAAAGGCTTCACCAAAGAAGAAAAGATTGATTACATGAGATTTTCTCACCAATGGTTAAAAGAACATCAATCAAAATGTTTCTCTCACCCGTTACTAAAGGAGATCTTGAATTAGAACAACTTGATGTTAAAACAACATTCCTGCATAGGGACTTGGCTGAAGTAATCTATATAAAACATCCCTCAAGGATATGTGAAGAAAGGCAAGGAAGAAATTGTGTATCTACTAAAGAAATCTTTGTATGGGTAAAAGTAATAACCAAGGTGTTGAAACGAAAGGTTTGATTTCTTTATAACTAATATGGGATTCTCAAGAAGCTCCGATGATAGTTATGTTTATGTAAATTCAATGTCTTATTCCTCTATTTTTTACTTACTTCTCTATGTAGATGATGTGCTACTTGCTAGCAAATATGAAACAGATTTATCTAAAGTTAAAGCCGACTTGAAGGAGGAATTTGACCTGGAGCTTGAAGAATAAAAGATAATTATGGGGATAGAAATCAACCAAAAAAAAGGGATCAAGGATTCCTTTAGATTATCCAAAGTGTTTACTTCCACAAAATCCTAAAGAAGTTCAACATGTTAGAAGTCAAATTAGTGGTTGTCCCTTTGGCACAACACTTTCAACTATTTACACTCTTTCCCCAAATGCAGAAGACTTAGAATGTGTTAATTACATGGCTAAAATTCCTTATTCATGGTAGTAGGGAGTTTGATGTACCTCGTGATATCAACAAGACTAATTTAACCTATTCTACAAGCTTGGTAAATAGATACATGGCTAACCCTGATAAGAGACATTGGAAAGCTACAAAGTGAATACTTAGATATCTAAAAGAAACTCAAGAAGCCAATCTCTTGTATAAATCATATCAAGATGACCTATGTGAAATCTATTGCTTTGTGGACTCAGACCATGTAGGAGATTTGGATTAATGTAGGTCATTGTCTGGTTACATTTTCTTATTAGGAGAGAATTTGTTAAGCTGAAAAGCTAATTACGACCGGTAGTTGCCCTATCTTCTATTGAAGTAGAATAAATAGCCTTATCAAAAGTAATCAAAGAAGATCTATGGCTTAAGGGTTTTCTATTGAAGCATAATATATAGCCTTATCAAAAGCAATCAAAGAAGATCTATGGCTTAAGTGCTTAATTAGAGACTATGGAAGCTCACAAAAAATAGTTAAAATCTGTGACAATCAAAATGCAATACATCTATCAAAGAATCAACAATTTGATAGCAAACCAAGCATATAAATATCAAATTCCATTTCATCAGAGAACAAATCGAAAAAGGAGAAGTGAAAGTTCTTTAAGGTACATACCTCAAAAAAATGCAGCGGACATGATAAACTGATTCCAAGAATGAAATTTGTAAAATGATCGGAGATTATTGGATTCTCAGAACCTAAAAAAAGGTTGAAGATAAATTCAACTCAAGGAGCAAATTCAATTCTTGCACTGATTATTCTTTCAAGGTGGAGATTCGAAGAGAATAAAACATTCATAAAGGTTTTCTGTTATGAAAGTAAATCAGCTACAAAATCTACTCTAAATCTTTTATATATAAAGAGAGAATAATGAAAAGAAAAAGAGATACAAAGAAAACTTATTGATTTATTTGTAAACCTCTGTAAAATTTCCCTTTTGAATAAATGCGTATTGTTGCTCCCTTTGGCACAGTGAACGTAAGTTCGTATTGAGTTGAATCAGTTCAAAACTTTGTGTAATCTTTCTTTCTTTCTCGGTCATCTACTAATTCTTCTCAAATTTCGCCATAGCCATCGACAGAATTTCTGTGAAGCAATTACTTCTTGGTTGGTCGAATATCAAAGATCCTGAAATCGCATGGTAAGGTTGAGGTTAGACTAAAACGTGTCTCTGTGACGTGTCTTTCTCGAAAACAAATACATAAAAGGAACATTACATTATATGACAAATACAATTTAAGAAACCAAAATCATGGCTTCAACTTTTCTTTGTAATTGCAGGTGTGAGAATCACCACTACAAGAAAATGGACCTTTTTCGAAGGTCAAAACTTTCAAAAAAAAAAGAAACATTTAATAGATGTTCGATACATCTTTTTTCAAAGTTATCTCAACCTTTGAAAAATGTCGAAATAGATCCCGTCGAAAAAACTTTTTCAAAGGTTTACTAACCTTCGAAAATTATCATTTTTCAAAGGTGAATTAACTTTCAAAAAAATATCATTTTTCAAAGGTGAATTAACTTTCAAAAAAATATCATTTTTCAAAGGTGAATTAACTTTCAAAAATTATTATTTTTCAAAGGTTATATATATTCGATAATTGTCAAATTATTTATCGATCATTATCTATTATCAAGTAGTCTTTTTCGAAAGTTTTCATTATTTTTAAAGGCTTATCATGTTATTTTCAAAAATTTTAAAACCTTCATAAAAACTTATTTATCAACAATTGTATATCCTTCGAAAATTCTCTTACAAAACCTTTTAGCACATTTATTGACAAATGTCGAAAAGTTGTTTTTACTAATTCATCTACATGTAGTACCCTGAATTACAAAGTATAAGAATATAATAGAAAAAATAGACAATGACATGGATAGAAGTAAACTTATATGTCATAAAAGTATACCAAAAGGCTATCCAAATTCTATAACATCAAACTACAATTGATCAACTAGAAACAATTTTTTTACGCATCTTTGCCATCATTTTTTGAAATCTAGCCTCATAAAGATTTTCTAATTCACTTATTTGACGTCTAAGTGCTTCTACCTCTACCTCTCTTTGTTGTTCAGATTCTTTTCTTTGTCGTTCAAATTCTTGAAGTCGTTGTTCGGACTCATTAAGACGACACTCAAGATCGCGTATAGTAGACGATGATCCAAACAACTCCGAAGGAGTAACACCTACTTCATAACCACGAACACGCCTGTGTTTTTTCGGTTCAAATACCCGTACGAAAATTTCATCCTCGTTCATGTCAAGTGTACCATCAATCACTTGAGAAGCATATGATTTAAGTTCCGACTACAAATACAAATTCACATTTTATAATTCAAAACTAACAAATTTAAATGTTTACAACAAACACATGTCTTTGTTAGAACCATAATATTTGATAGATTGAAATCTATACAACAAACAAACATATGTCTTTGAAACCCATTTCAGATTCACAAATTCTAGGAATTCCATTTTCATTTCTTTTCTTTTCTTTTATTGATCTAAATTGCATCGGAAATCTATGGAATGTTAGATTTTGTGGAAGAGCATAAGAAAAAGTTGAAACCAAAAAACAAAATAACGAGCAATTTTCCTAAGAAGTAGTGAAAGAAAAGGGAAAGAAGTAAAACAAATAAGATCTTGGAGAAGTTTTAAACCTCTATAATATAAAAAGATCATCAGTTTGATCCAATTCATAATCTTGAACTCTAAAATGACACTATAG
The DNA here is from genome assembly GCF_009727055.1 of Benincasa hispida. Classification (NCBI taxonomy): domain Eukaryota; kingdom Viridiplantae; phylum Streptophyta; class Magnoliopsida; order Cucurbitales; family Cucurbitaceae; genus Benincasa; species Benincasa hispida. The sequence continues at coordinate 251,247 of NW_024064779.1, read as the reverse complement.
TCTAAACTAACTATAATTTTTGTTTAGTCTACAAGTTGAAAACTTCGAAACTACTAGTTTGAAATATTCATAGGACAATGATATGAGTTTTCTATAGATAAGACTTTGCTTGAACAAGATATGTTCTATAGCTCATCCGACAATAGTCTAAGAATTCCGAGGGGATAAGCTAGAGACTTCTTTAAATCAATCATTTCTAGAATAGAGCAACAGAGATGATAAATTAATGACCTTTACTCAAACTCTAACCAATAACATCATATTTATCCATTATTTTGTACAAACCATTTTCTCCTATGTAGTTTCATTCACAGCTAATCCATTATTGGTCAAATGAGTTAGTTCCCAAATTCTAATGTGACTCGGTTATTCGTTAGTGACTCGAACCTATTTAAGTGAAAATATTATATATTAGATATTTTGACTAAATTAAAAGAAGTTTATGTAATTTTTCATCTAATTACCTCTTTTTCAACTCTTTGTTGTATACTTGGTGAACCACATGTGTGATATACATTTAATTTAGAACGATTCTTTTGGTTTCTTTCACACATCTCCTGTATTTCAAAAGTACAGTATGAGCATCAATAAAAAAAAATAACAATAAGTACAATTTTTTTATATACAAGAAAAAGATATTAGAATACAACCTGATATTCAGTTGACTTCCACAACTTTGAAAGATATTCTGCATCTTCTCTTGTAATTCCTGGTGGAATATTTACTAAAGCTTCTGCAACTGTATCATATTTGTACAACCATTTTTTCTTTAAACTGTCTCTCCAATTATTATAAGATCGATGAATTTGAAGCAATATTGAAGTCTCATGACCTTCAACTTTAAATCGTTCCTGCAAAAAAATGGTAGTTGTAATCTAATTATGTAGGAAGTAAATTAAAGGGAAAAAATTATTATTTTTTCGCATACCAATGTAAGCTCAAAAAAATTATTATTTTTTCACATACCAATGTAAGCTCAAAAATTATTATTTTTTCACATACCAATGTAAGATCAAAGAATAAAGGGAGAGAATCAAAATTCAAAGAAAAATTCAGAAAACTACTTGTTTAAAGGTACGTGCTCAATGGTCCACTGGTTGGTATTGTTTCACACAAGTCATTGTTTGAGACATTCTTGAAACAAAGAAGACACAATCCATCATAAACCAATCACATGACATGGCACGAAACTTCAATCAGGGATGTATATCACCTAAATTAACTAATACACAACGATGAAATTATACAAAGACTTACACAAGTTTAGGACTTGTAATTCCAGTAAGTTCTCTCGAGATTGGTCCATTTAATCAGTTATCATTAAGCCATCTGCAAAATAGAATAAGAGTTCAGACAAAAGATTGTGAAAAGAAAGGGTCACAAGAGAAAGCATTCATTCAAATTTTACTTCCATCCAGAAACAAAAAGATGATAGCCATTGGTTTCACAATCCTAACATGTCACACCCCGCCTCATCATTTAGTTCCTGCATCTATCACTTAACTCCAACAGCCCATTGTGTAGCTCAATCGTTTAGTAAACGATCTCGCTCTCAACGATCTCGCGCATAGCCTATCGTTTAGCTACCACACCCATCGTTTACCTCCATTGTTAGCGCTGACACCTTATTGTCTAACGCATCCACATATCGCTTAACGTCATCTCCCAGCGCCTGCGTCTATCACCCAACGTCCATCACTTAGTATTCTGCCTATCGTGTCTGTCTCTTATACACATCTAGATGTGTATAAGAGACAGGCCTACATGATCACCTACCTCATCGTGTTGCGCCGCTCACTTACTAGACAATCGTCTACCTCATCGTGTAGCTCTGCTCATTTGTTACACGATTATCTACCTCCTGTCTCTTATACACATCTAGATGTGTATAAGCACTTACTAGACAATCGTCTACCTCATCGTGTAGCTCTGCTCATTTGTTACACGATTATCTACCTGTCTCTTATACACATCTAGATGTGTATAAGAGACAGGTCTACCTCATCGTGTAGCTCTGCTCATTTGTTACACGATTATCTACCCAGCGTCTTGCGCTCAACATTTCGCTTTCTCTGCTCTTGCTCACGCATACCCAACGCATGAGCAACTCTTGGCAACGCCTCCTGCCAATACTTCAGCCAATCATGCGTCCAACCTTACAAACGCATGGTTGCCTTCTCATCTTATGGTTGGCTTCTCACCTTACAACCATACAAACGCATGCGTCCAACAGTACGTCTACTGAAATAAAAATCTCATAAACTAAACATGAGATTTTAAACGTTTAAGTATTTGTATTTGAGAATATAAAACTTTTATAAACTAGATGCAATTTCAACATGAATAAAACTAAGAATGGTTGATAATGTAAGAACTGGTTGCGAACCTGAAAGTGATGGAAGGGCTCGGTGGTGCTGCTTGCGAAACTAAGAGCAGAGATTGGAGCTTGAACCTGAAAGTGATGGAATGGCTCGGTGGAGCTAGAACAGAGTGAACAAAACGAAGATTAATAGCAGAACGAACAGTGCGAAGATGAAGAAGAACCACGAAATCAAAACAGCAAGATGAACGAAATGAAACGAAAATGAAATCAAAACAGCGCGAAGATGAACGAAACGAAATAAGCATAATTGTAAACACAAGATGAAGAATAACCATGAAATCGAAATAGCGAGATGAACGAAACAAAACGAAAATGAATAAAAACAGCGTGAATATGAATTAAACGAAATAAGAAAAAACAATGAAACAGAACTGTAAATGAAGATGAAGAAGAACCACGAAATCAAAACAGTAAGATGAACGAAACGAAACAATAACGAAATCAAAATAGCGCGAAGATGAACAAAACAAAATAAGCAAAAATAATGAATCGAACTGTAAACACAAGATGAAGAAGAACCACGAAATCAAAACAGCAAGATGAAGTACAGATCTGAATGGCGACAAGCAAGATGAAGAAGAACCACGAAATCAAAACAGCAAGATGAAGTACGATCTGAATGGCGACAAGCAAGATGAAGAAGAACCACGAAATCAAAACCCTAGAGGTTTTTTTTTTTTTTTTCTTTTCTAAATTATTACAAATGTATATTTTTCTCAAAGGCTTCTACTAACCTTTGATAAAAGTAAGTATTTCCAAAGGTATTTTAACGTGATCGCCTAATGTTTGCGTCTATCGTTCAACTGTTAGGGTTGATGCCCTAAAGTCTCATGTCCTATAATTTGTAAACAGTTTGTACGAACGCTTGTGTTGTTAATATATGATATTTACTTCACATCTTGTATTTTTGCTCAGTTACTTTCTTTACCACAAACCAATAAATATAAAATCTCTGGTTATCTATATGTGACTCAAGCATGTATGTGGTGACATACAACTGGATCATGTCTTGAGTGATAACCAAAATTGTCTGTAGTATAGAAGGGAAACCTTATCCTGGTAACACTACGGACGCAGCCCGCTTTGTAGAATGGTTGCAAGTGTTATGACTTGTCACAGATGGTCTTATCCTGATCATTCATATTAGGGACATGCGAGCGAGGGCGTCCTATACAAAGAGTTTGTATAAGACCTGACCACGAAGTGTTAACGTCTCGTTATATAACACCATTCATGATAGAGACTTCACTTCACTAGGATGACCATTGGTAACATGACCCAATCCTGAGTGAGTTGGGAACTCTTGCCATTGAGGACAGTTCTTTGATTTGTATGGGTGCGAGTGGTCAGTTCGCCGATTCAAACCTACCATTTTGGAGATTCATCTGATTTGGGAGCTGGGAACTCAGCTAAACAAGATGGAATTCACTCCTTCCCCGAGGCAGGGTAAGTAGATAGATAGCTCCCTTAAGGACTGATTCTGGGCTTGAACGATGTGGCGCCACACACGTTCTTTTGGCCCGAGAGGTGTTCACACATAGCTGGACTATGTTGTATTGTTCATTAGAGGAATCAGTGCTACTTAAGGAGTGAGATGTTACTACAGGGGCATAACGGTATTTTGGTCCAACTGTACTTACGAGCATCTGTGAAGGGTCATCGTACTCATGATTGTTTATATCTGATGGACACACAAATATATCTGTGGTAAGAAGAGTTCAGTTGTTGGTCTTTAGTGGAATGTCTGATAGTTAACGGATGGTGGATCTTGTGGCTAAAGAGTTTAGTCAGCTATTCACGGACCGTCGAAGCTACAGGTGTATTAGGTCTCCTGGGTAGCTTGGATCAAGTCGAGAACTAGTATTTTTGTTAATTTTAAATGTTCAAATTGACAAGAGGAGGTTCGATTATATATGATATAATTAGACTAGTTAATTATATATGATATAATTGGCTAAATGTATGAGATACATTGTTTGGAGAAATAGATATAAATATGATTTATATCAAGTAGAGGGGAAAATACTATAGTAGATATGTGATATCAAACTATAGAATATAAATATAATATGATTATAATTATTAATTAATTAATTGGTTAATTATATGATAATTAAGCCAATTTTCACGTTCGGACGTGGGTTAGTGGACAGCATCGGTTATTGTAACCGATGAGTTAAAATGAAAAAATTTTTCATTTTTGAGTCGTTCCATCAATCGCCAAAAAAATTTCGTGAAACGAGCGTTGGAGAATTCTAAGCGATCACTTAAGAAAATCGAGAGACTATCGTAGCTCTTCTCCATCTAAACGATCAAGAGACTATACGATACCCGGGGCTTCTTAATGGTGGTGTCACCCTCGTTGCGGTCGTGAGTTCGCGTTGTTCGTGCTGATGCAGTCGACGTTTCCATTGGGCGTTGGTAGATCGCGTGGAGGTTTTCCGCTACGTTGGAGTTCTCAAGTGTGAAGACTGTCTTCAACTAGTATAGAACTTTTTCCCTTGTTGTTTATCTTGTTCTTAGCATGCTGATAATTAATGTTTGTTTGCATAACTGTATGTTGAATAGATATTTTTGTATTTCGGTCAATGTGAGATTTGAGCAATCCGAACGTGCTTGTGAAACTCTTAGATATGAGATCCTTCAATTGGTATCAGAGCCAGGTCCTGATACTCCGATTTCATATGTTGCAATGCAATGAGATTTACGTTCATGGTGGGTGCATTTCTACACTGATTTAATGGTTAAATTTGTTATGAATGTGCTGGATTAATGGATGTTTTTGGGATGATTAGCCTCGGATTGACTTAGATCCTTTTACATTTGCGATTGTTTGTAAAGGCCCCTGCATTTTTGGGCAGTAATAATCGTTATTGAGTCTGTATTCAAGGTAAATCGTTTACCTATCGTCGCGCTAAATGATCGCATAGACAATCAGGCTTCGCAGCCTCCTCGTCGTCTACGCGATCGTTTACTTATGCTTCTATCGTCTAGTGCGCGCCGAACAATCGTCTACCTGCGGGGTTTGCTACACGATGAAGACCTCCTGGTGGTTCAAGACCCGGTTCACCTGTGAACCGGTTTGCTCGATGGAAAATGTAATCGATAGGATTTTTTCATTTCGGTTTTTGTAAAGGCTCATCCTGGTCCATTAATCCTTTATTTATTACATGCGATGCATGTTTTTTTGTATGTCATATGGTATGCACATATAGTTAATCCCACCTTAGGTTATGCAATGGTCATGCATCATCTCTTTATTGTAATTGTTATAATTTAGAGAAGCATGATTTTAGTTATGTAAGAGCATGTTCATGAATTATATAATATAAGAGTTATATTTATGCATGCATAAAAAGCATTAACATGCATCATCTTTATATTATAATTGTTATAGTATAAGGGTGAATGATAGCATGTTTGCTTGGTTGTTACGCATTATATAAAAGTTATATATAATAATGACCGAACATTGCATGAAGCATGACACATAGGTTATTTTATAAATATTATAAATGTCTCGTTGTGTGCAATGGTTTTAGTTGTTTCTTTTTAAAAGTTAAAAGAGAAATTATAACTAAAAGAAATAAGAAAGACATGCATGCTCACTTAGGTTTAATTCAAAGTTTTAAAGTGTTTAAAACTTGGATCATATAGACCTAAGATCAAAGTTCAAATACGATTAGCAACCCTAAGACTTTAATCTTTTAATTAGTTTAATAAAATTAAATTGGCTAATAAAAAGTTAAAGTGTAGCAAATCTATCTATAAGGGACCTTTTGTCTAAGGTGGGATCTGTCTAGGCTGGGGTATTTAAGTTAACGGAAACATAACACCCCTACCTGGGACTTACCTGGAAAGGTGAATTAGATAGATTTGATGCATGTATGCAAGTTAAGGAAAATCCATTAAAGTGTTTAAATGTGACTACTTGAACTTGTTCATATTTCATAGACAAACGTTGTTTATGAGCAGAGTTTAAAAAGACGACTTAGACTAAAGTCAGTAGTCGATATTGTCTAGGTTAATGAACCCTAGGTAGAAAATTCAGTGGGAGGTACTTGGGACATGGGATGCTTCACTTAAACCTTTCATGTTTCTCCTAAATAGTTCACACCGTGAGATCTATCCTCAGGCCTCGCGGCACTTTGGCGTGTCCGCCTCAACAGATGGTGTTTGGATAGGTCATATATCAGGTGGATGGAGAGAGTGTTCATAGTAAGTAGGAGCAGGAAGTGCCGACAACATATCCCTCGGTCTCCCTCGTTAGGTTTGAATAAAGTTACTGCGCATCACCTCTAGGCACCCTAGGAATGTCCCCTAAAGGATGGAAGTTTTGTGCGTTTTTTTTTGATCTCCTGTAAAAGGATAAGGGTAACTTAGTCTCTTGTAATAATCTGCTTCTTCCCTATGGTGGGTTCATTAGAGTGGGACTCCTGGCACCGAAAGTGAGGGGTTTACACTTACGCAGAATAGTTAAAGGTTAACGATTCTGGACCGAAAAATGGTGGTTGTTGGTTCAGTTCCAAAGGTTGGTTCTTGCCTAATGGTTGAGAATGTCTCATCCAGCGAAGGCAACTGATCATCCACCGTGGTGTTTGTCCTGCCTCACCGGGGTATCATTGCAAAATAGAAGTCTATAACTTAGGGTACTTGAAACTTTTTTGCAAAACTGATTGGTTTAAAAGTGTTTTAGCAAAAATCTAATAAGTTTTGTTCGTATTTTCAGCAACATTTTCAAAATGGCAACAACCACGTTAGCATTGCTAGCGCTGAAAATTTACTAGCAAATAATTTCGCAACATGGAAACACTTGATCACGACGATCCTAACAATCCGAGGATCTCTTTTCGCTCTCACGAAGGCTTGTCTCCTATTCTAGCTCCAAATGCCACTCGAAATGTTCGGAGGCATACGAGCGATGGACAAGGGCGAATTAGAAAGACCTGAGCCTACATCATGGCAAGTCTTTCTGAAGTCTTGGCCAAGAAACATGAGTCTATGGTCTCAGCGCGTGGATCGTGGAGTCCCTGCAGGGGATGTTTGGACAACCTTTCTGAACAGCTTATACATGAGGCTCTTAAATACATATTCAACTAGAAAATGGAAAAAGGCACCTCTTGTTCGTGAACAAGTGCTTAACATGATGGTCCACTTTAATGTGGCGGAGTTGAATGGGTCTACCATCGATGAGGGCAGCCAGGATAGCATAATCCTACATTCTTTGCCGAAGAGCTTCCTGCACTTTGTTAGCAATGTGATTCTTAATAAAGTGAAATACAACCTTACAACTCTCCTCCATGAGTTGCAGACATACCAATCTTTATTGAAAAGTAAGGAGTGGCAGAAGGATGAGGCAAATATTACTTCATCCTCCAAGACGTTCCATAGATGTTCAACCTAAGGAACAAAGTCTGCACCTTCTACTTCTAACTCTTAAAAAGGGAAGAAAAAGAAGGGTGGTAAGGCAAAAGGGAGAGAACCTGCTAACCCACAGCCTGTCGCCTCAAGTAAGTGTCCACAAGTTGCTAAAGGAAAGTGTTTCCACTGCAATCAAGATGGACACTGAAGAGGAACTGTCCTCGGTATCTGAAAGAGAAGAAAGCAGCCAAGGCTAAGGCTAAGGCGGATAAAGGTAAATGTAATTTACTTATGCTTGAAACTTGTTTAGTGGAGAATAATGATTCTGCCTGGATAATTGATTCAGGTGCCACTAATCATGCTTGTTTGTCTTTTCAGGGGATTAGATCTTGGCTACAGTTGGAGGCTGGTGAGATAACGATATGAGTAGGCACCGGGCACGTCGTCTCAGCTGTGGCAGTAGGAGGACTCTAGTTAGCTTTATAGAATAGGTTTCTTGTTTTAAATGATGTATATATTATTCCTGAATTAAAGAGGAACCTTATTTCTGTAAATTATTTATCGCAATGTAAATATACTATCTCTTTCAATGTGGATAAAGTGTTTATTCATAAAGATGGTGTTTTTATTTGCGCAGCAAATCTGGAATCGAATTTATTTATGCTAAGTCATTAGCCATTAATTCCCTCCATAATATTCAATTGTTCAGAACTGCCGTAACTCAATTAAAACGTCGACGAATTTCTCCAAAAGAAAATGCCCAACTTTGGCATCTACATTTAGGACACATCAATCTCAATAGGATTGAGAGATTGGTGAAGAATAGACTTTTAAGTGAGTTAGAAGAAAATTCTTTACTTGTGTGCAAATCTTGCCTTAAGGGTAAGATGACAAAACGACCTTTTACTGGAAAAGGTTATAGAGCCAAGGAGCCTCTTAAGTTAGTTCATTCTGACCTTTGTGGTCTTATGAATGTGTGAGCCCGAGGTGGCTATGAGTATTTTATTAGTTTTACTGATGATTACTCCAAGTACGGGTATGTTTATCTTATGCAACGGAAGTCTGAATCCTTTGAAAAGTTCAAAGAGTTGAAGGTTGAAGTTGAAAATGCATTGAATAGACGAATTAAAACACTTCGATCAGATCGAAGTGAAGAGTTTCTGGACTTGGTATTCCAGAACTATTTGATAGAACATGGAATCGTTTACCAACTCTCAACGTCGGGCATACCTCAGTAGAATGGTGTAGCAGAGAGGAGAAATAGGACCTTATTAGACATGGTTCGCTCGATGATAAGTTAAGCTTCCTTCCCGGACTCGTTTTGGGGTTTCGTAGTGGAGACTATTGTATATATACTCAATTGTGTTCCCTTCAAGAGTATTGCAAGAACACCTCTGGAGTTGTGAAACGGGCGTAAAGCTAGTTTACGTCACTTTCGCATTTGGGGTTGCCTTGCACATGTTCTTGAGGCTAATCCCAAGAAGTTAGAACCATGGTCGAGGTTATTCCTCTTTGTAGGCTACCTCAAAAGTACATGAGGGGGTTATTTTTATGATCCGGCGAAAATAGGGTGTTTGTTTCAACAAATACTACTTTCCCAGAGAAGGATCATATAAGGGAGCACAGTCCACGAAGCAAAGTCGTGTTGTGTGAGCTTTCCAATGAAACTACTGAAAATTCAACAAGAGTTGTTGAAGAGCCTACTGCATCAATAAGAGTTGTTGGTGGGGGTTCATCCAATAGGTTGGTTCCACCTCAAGAGTTGAGGGAATGTCGACGAAGTGGGAGGGTTGCGAACCCACCCGTTTGCTATCTGGGTTTCACGGAAATCCTTGCTATGGTAGCAGATGGCGACGTTGAGGTTTCGTTGTCTTATAAGAAGGCAATGTAGGATGTTGACCGAGATGGCAACGTTGATGAACCTTGTGTTTACAAGAAGATCATCAACGCTTCAATAGTCTTCTTAGTGTTGTACGTAGACGATATCCTACTCATTGGGAATGATGTAAGTCTATTGACTGCAGTTAAGAACTGGCTAGTGACCCACTTCCAAATGCAATATTTGGGAGAGGCTTAGTTTATTCTAGGTATACAGATCTTTCAGGATCGTAAGAACAAAGTGTTAACACTGTCTCAGGCATCGTAAATTGACAAGATGTTGCTCAAGTACTCGATGCAGGACTCCAGGAGGGGCCTATTGCCGTTCAGGCATGGAGTCACTTTGTCTAAGGAAATGTGTCCTAAGACACCACAGGAGGTTGAGGAGATGAGACAGATTAGTCTAACTCAGGCCATTTTAATGTTGCTGACCCGTTTACGAAGGCTCTCACGGCTACAGTGTTTGAGGGTCACCTACAGAGCATGGGTCTACAGGATAGCCCGCGGCTGGACTGGGGCAAGTGGTAGATTTTATTGTACTGGGATTTTATGCCCTAGTTTATTGTTTTGTACTAGTGTATCAAGTAGAGGGGAAATGTAACGACCGGATCCTTATACATTATAATCCGACCGCTACGACATACATACTTAGACTTTCTATCATGAAATGAATTTTGGTGAAAATTTCAAAGAACATATCTAAATTTTTATTAATTAGATAGAAAAGCTATATAAAAAGTTTATTTATCAAAACACCAGGATCCATAAAACATTTGCGTGGTGGTACAAAATGCATATGCCTATGATAGTGAGTTTGATGGTTGGCCATTTAAGCGACATCCAATTCTGCCATCTACGTTGTATTCTTACCTACAAAGTCTGTAAAAATATAGGATGAGTATATAATATATCCAGTAAGTAGTTCTCACGTAGGGTAGTGACCAAATGCACAATCACAAGCAACATGTCATGAAAACATATGATCGGAACCGAAAACGTATAATAACATGTGGTGGTCGGTTATGCTTCCAACATAAATCTCTCCACCCTGATAGGAAGATAAGGACCTAAACGAAAACTAACCCATCTGATGATTAGCGAGTCATGCAGTCAGTATGGTCAGAGTCGCATCCAACATCAACCATTAGCATAAACGTAATATTGGACTAGAGGGGTGCAACCATACATACCGTGCCAGCCCATAAATTTCTCCGCCCTGATAGGATTAAGCGGAAACTTAGCAAATAACCATCTGATGATTTAGCGGGTCATGCAGTCATAGGGCCAGAGTCGCATCCGAACATCAACCATTAGCAATAAACGTAAGAGACTAGAGGGGTGCAACCATACATACCCTGCCAGCCCATAAATTTCTCCGCTCTGATAGGAAGATGAGGACTTAAGCGGAAACTAACCCATCTGATGATTAGCGGGTCATGCAGTCAATAGGGCCAGAGTCGCATCGAACATCAACCATTAAAATAAACGTAAGATTAGACTGGAAGCATAACTTACACCTAATTAAAATTTGATTTTAACGTAATCGTATACAAACATCATGCATAGGGTCCCTTGTAAAGAAACGTGTTCTAAACATGTAATGCAATATAACAATGAACATAACTATGCAACATATAAGGTACATTACCATCAAACATTTAAAGAGAGGGTGAGATAAACTACTTACCTTGAGGAAATTTGGGCAGCACCTTACCCGAGCTTTTCTCTTTTAGCCTCACAGAACTTCCTCACTCACACTTACTCTTTCACACGATTCTTTGTTACTGAGATGGGTTAAATCTTCGACAAAGAGTCCTATTTATAGTATTTTCAGCTTTTCTCAGTGTGACAAATCATCCTACAGGTGGCTTCATTAAAATTACTTAGGGTTTAAGGATTCCACTCAATAAGACACCTAATTCTTGGCTAACGTTTGCCCTTACGTCATCATTCTTTGTTTGTATTCAATTTTAGGGTTTTTCTATGTATAATCTATAAGATCGTGGCCAAATTCAACGCATAATCAATGCTTCTATTCAAATCTCACTCTCTTTGTTCTCAGAATCTCGCTCTCTTCAGCTTTCTCGCTAGTTTGGCTCTCGCGACTTCCGCTCTCGCTCTCGCTGGTCTCGGTCGCGCTCTCACTCTCGCTCCTGCTCTCGCTCTCGCTCTCTTTACTCTCGCTCTTTCCAATGTTCTCTCCAATCTCGCTAGTTTTCACGCGTGGTTGCCTTCACTTCTTGTGGATTCCACTTCCTCTTTTTAACTCTTTCACATTTTAAGAGTATGTGGGCAATTAATTCACCTCCAATTCTTCCAATGAGCAGTGTCCAAACAAAAAGTTATCTACTGCCCGTTGTCTCCTGAATTAGCTAGCGTCCAACTTCTAATCCTCCATGATTCTGCTCCCTCATTCATTATTTTTGGATAATGAATAAATTTCCAATTAATCCAATAAATTTCCAATTTCAATCATTTTTTTCCTTCTAAATTTCCACCCCTTTAAATAAAATTTTGTCCTGCTTAAATATTTGACATTTAATTTCCTGTATGCGTACAAATCTGGGTCGTTACAGGAAAATACTATAGTAGATATGTGATATCAAACTATAAGATATAAATATAATATGATTATATTTATTAATTAATTAATTGGTTAATTATATGATAATTATGCCAATTTTCACGTTCGGACGTGGGTTAGTGGCCAGCATCGGTTATTGTAACCGATGAGTTAAAATGAAATTGTTTTCATTTTTGTGTCGTTCCATAAATCGCCTAAAAAGATTTCATGAAGTGCACGTTGGAGAATTCTAAGCGATCGCTTAAGAAAATCGAGAGACTATATGATAACTCTTCTCTGCCTAAACGATCGTCCACCTCGCGCTAAACGATCGCACATTGTTGCCTACACGATCGGATAGCTTCTCTAAACGATCATATAATGTGGCGATTTTACTAAATGATCGTGTACCTTTTCTTAAACTATCGTTCAGTAAATCCTACACGATCATATAGCTCCTCCTAAACGATAAGCATTTCTACTATGCGATAGCGTTTTCTTCCCTCCACTTGCTTATCTCCTACACGATTCGTATTCCTTCTTCCTCTACTAAATTCACCAAAGACTACCCTTTGGATTTTCACTCCGAGAATACTCGAGGCTCTTTAGTGGTGGTGTCGTCCCTGTTGTGGTTTTGAGTTCGCATTGTTCATGTTGCTGCAGTCAACGTTTCCGCTGGACATTGGTAGATCGTGTGGAGGTTTTCCACTAGGTTGGACTTCCGAAGTGTGAAGACTATCTTCAACTGGTATAGAACTCTTTCCCTTATTGTTTATCTTGTTCTTAGCATGCCTATAATTAGTGTTTGTTTGCATAACTGTATGTTGAATGTATATTTTTGTATTTCGTTTACTGTGTGAGATTAGAGCGATCCGAACAGGCTCATGGAACTCTTATATATGAGATCCTTCACCAACACCCATCGCTTAGTATTTTGCCATTGTATAGTGTGTTTGCTCATCGTTTAGTGCTACACGGTTATCGTCTAGTGCTATCGTCCAGCTTCTACGCTTATCATCTAGCACTTTCACTGATCGTGCAGTACTTTGCCTATCGTATAGCCCGATCGTCTAGCCCGTCACTCCTCATTGTTTAACGTCAATCACATCTTCATGATCATCTAACGCATCCGCCTATCGCTTAACGTCATCACGTAGCACCTGCGACTATCGTCCAACGCCCATCGCTTAGTATTTCGCCTATCGTGTAGCGCGTCTGCTCATCGTTTAGCGTAGCACGGCTATTGTCCAGCTTCTACGCTTATCATCTAGCGCTTTTACTGATCGTGCAGTACTTTGCCTATCATATAGCCCGATCGTTTAGCACGTCACTCCTCATTGTTTAATGTCCAGCTTCTACGCTTATCTTCTAGCGCTTTCACTGATCGTGCAGTACTTTGCCTATCATATAGCCCGATCGTTTAGCACGTCACTCCTCATTGTTTAATGTCGCGCACATCTTCACGATCGTCTAACGCATCCGCCTATCACTTAATGTCATCGTCCAGTGCCTGGGTCTATCGCCCAACGGCCATCGCTTAGTATTCTGCCTATCGTGTAGCGCATCTGCTCATCGTTTAGCGCAACATAGCTATTGTCTACTCATCGTTTAGCACAACGCGTTTGCTTATTACAAATGCATATTTTTCTCAAAGGCTTCTACTAACCTTCAATAAAAGTAAGTATTTTCAAAGGTATTTTAACGACCTTTGATAAATGTTAATATATATTTTTTATTAAAATAAATATCATCTTTAATAATTTTATTAAGAATAAATTTTTTCAAAGGTTTTCTAAAATCCTTTGATAAATTTGATAACATTATTATATTTCTCAAATGTGTTTTTATTAACCTTCAATAAAAAGTACATATTTCTCAAAAGTTTTTCCAATACCTTCAATAAATATATGTCTTTCTCAAAGGTAGGTGCATATTTTTCAAAGGACTTATTAAAGCCTCCGATAAATGTATGTTTTTCTCAAAGGTTTTTATTACCCTTCGATAAAAACTAAATATTTCTCAAAGGTTTTTTGAAAACCTCCAACCTTCGATAAAAAGCATATATTTCTTAAAGGTTTTTCCAATACCTTCAATAAATGTATATTTTTCTCAAAGGTTTTTATTAACCTTCAATAAAATGTGCATATTTTTCAAATGACTTATCAAAGCCTCCGATAAATGTATGCCTTTCTCAAAGGTTTTTATTACCCTTCGTTAAAAACTACATATTTCTCAAAGGTTTTTTCAAAACAATAAATATATATCTTTTTCAAATGTTTTTATTAACCTTCGATAAAAAAATACATATTTCTCAAAGGTTTTTCCAATACCTTCAATAAATGTATATCTTTCTCAAAGGTTTTTTATAGCCTCTGATAAAAGATTGTCGAAATAGTTCAATTTTCTTGTAGTGCACATAGCAATCACATAGCAATCAAATAGAAATCAGATAACAATCACATAACAATCACATAGAAATCAGATAACAATCAAATTTTCAAGTGAAAGTTTTTTTGACATGTTTGTAAAAAAGTAAAATCTAGGGACACACGCCCAATTTTCAATTTTTTTTAATTAAAGTTACAATTGCCCTTGCATAAAATTCAACACTATCCAACTTTTGTTAAATTTGTTCTACTAATAAAAGGTTAAAACACAATTTAGGTCGTTGGACTTTGAGTTTTGAATAATTTTTATATGTACTTTACATGTGCAACAATATTTAAAACTAATCATTACAATTAGTTTATTGTTGGTTTAATTTTTAAAAATAGTTTATGTTAGCACTTTTTTTATAAATTGTGAAAATATATTGTATTCTCTTACATGAAAATAATAATTATTATAAAATAATTTTGATAAAAATTAATTTTAAAAGATTAAATTTAAAATCTATTGAAAGTATAAAAATAAAAATGAGATAATATTACAAGTTCGTGAATTAAAATAGAATGGAAGTTAAAAGTATTCAGAATTCAATTTTAACTTTTAAAAAATAGTACAAATCTCTAATAGATATTAATAATTTCATCCAAATCGAGCTTTTAAAAAAATTGAGTGCGGTTAATGTACAAGATTAAATCCTTAAACACCAAAACTCACAAATTTCATCCAAGGTTTAATTCTAGTGTCGTTTTTATGAAGTGGTATCAAATTCATTCTTGATATGTATATTTTTTGTAATTAATAATTTATCAAATGAGCATAATTTAGTGCTCCTTCCATATATAGCAAAATGAGGCTAAACCATTACACAAATAGCAAAAAAACTTAGAACTAATTGTAAATATAGTACAAATTTACCTTCAACTCATAGAAAATGTCCACAATCCATTGAAGGCACAAGAAAAGGTTGAAGGCCTGAAATTTTCGGTTTTAATTATAGACAATAATCTATCAGTAATAGACTTCTATCACTATCTATCAGATCAGAGATAAATGTTTATCACACATATACTTATTTGGTAATTTATTTGTTTGAAATTTGTGTTCAATGATAAATTTTTTTGTCTGTCTTTACATGTAGCCACCTTGATGATGCATTTTAAAAAAGAAGTTAATTTATCGGTCAACTGAAATTTAATTTTAAATTTCATCTTGGTTAAGTAATTTGGATTAGATTGAATTAGACCGTGATAGAAGTATATAAAAGTATGTCACTGATTGAATTATAAGTATATGTCTGATAGACCATTTTATTGACAGAATTTGATATACTATATGAGTGCTTATGTCTAATATCTTGATAGTTTTTATTTTTTATTTTTTGTTATTTCAACTCTACCACTATTATCACTGGTAAAACTTAATGTAACAAATAAAAGTCTATCAACAATAGAAGTGATAGAGTGAATAAGTATATTAGTCATAAACTTCCATCATTCTATCATTGATAGATAGTAATAGAAGTCATAGAAGTCTATCATTAATATGTTTATTTGATGTTTTATTTGTTTAAGATTTGTGTTTAGTAATCAATTGATGGTTCGTCTTTACATGTAACCACCTTGACAAGTTGAAACCAAAGAGACAATTAAAACCATATGCTTATTGACTCAGATAGAAGTATATAGGAGTATCAATGATATATGATTGTCTTTTTTTTTTAGAAGTATGTTAATAATAGAGTATGATAAAATTATATGCGCAATCTAATAATCAAATGATATGAATCTCTTAAGATGTATCAGGAATTCATATTTTTAATTTGTAGATCATATATAAATTTTGGTATGTAATTCAATCATCTTTGATTTGTATGTTCCACAGCATATTTGCGTTTTAGTCCGATATTGTTATATCACTCATAGACAGTGTATCATTTATTGTATTTCTGTCATTGATAAACAGTGGTAGAAGTTTATCACTGGTATACTAATTATTGATAAACTTTGATAGAAGTATATAGAAGTCTATCAATATGCTGATAGATCATGATAAAAGTATATAAAAGTATCAGAAATAGAATTATAAGTATAGGACTGATGTATTTTTTGAAGTATGTCACCAATTTTTTTTTATTATTATTTCAACTATATGAGTTACTATCACTGATAGACCTTAAGTAACAAATAAAAAGTATATCAACAATAGAAGTGATAAAATAAAGAAGTATATTAGTGATAGATTTCTATCATAATCAATTAATAATAGACTTCTATTACTCTATATCACTGTTAACATCAATGAGAGACATTTATCATTCTATCTCACTTATAACATCAGTGATAGACTTTTATCATATAATATGATAAACTTCTATTAGTCTACTAATGTCTATTAGAGCTAAGTATTGTGTTGAGGCAAAATTATAATTAATTAGTAATGAAATCAAATTGCCACTTTTGCATTATGTTTATATTTTTTTGTTATATTTGGAAATAAATTAGTCAATTTTGCCATATAACACAAATCCTCTAAAGTTTATGGTAAATATTGTAACATGTACTCAAGTCTAAAGTATAATTTAATAGTTAACTTGAGCGTAACTCACCTAGTTTAAATATATACTCTTGATCAAGTGGTCTATAATTCAAATCCTCCAAAAAGACCTCTCCTGTGAAAGATTTCTTTTCTTTTTTCACTTTTGAAGTACTTCAATGAGAATCACGTTTGTCATTATATTTTCCTACTAATATTGTTTCGATTCTTTGAGGACAAGCAATGGTTTAAATTCGGGTAATTGCAATTGATAGCATTTTTAGGAATAATAACCAAGTATATAACATCATTTAAAAAAAATTGCAAATATAGACAAATCTATTCGCGATAGACTTCTATCGTTGATAGACCCCCAAGACTATCAGCGATAAACTTCTATCGTTGATAAACTCTTCTCAGTGATATGGTCTATCACCGATAGACTTCTATCATTAATATAGTCTATCACCGATAGACTATTTAAATTTGGTCATATTTGCAATTTTTTTACATTTGTTATATCTGCTAATATTTTGGGTCTAATGTTTATATTTGCAACTGCTCCTTCAGTTGTGTTGTGATAAATGGTAGTTTTACTAACATTTTTTTTCTTAATTTAGTTTATTTCTTGTGCACATATATATTGTTTTGGTTTAATAATTGCTAGTAATCAGTTCATTCATGGTGAAAGTAGGGAAAAAAACACGGGCTTAAAACTCTTTTGTAATTATTCGGTGTATTCGAGGGTAAAACTGGCAGTGTAGAATGAATTGATTTTTTTTTTTTTTTTTTGTCCAAAACTTTTGTTTGTTAGCCAAAATATGGTCACATTTCCCATAAGAAAAATCAAAATGCAGTTACATTTCTCCCCGACTTTGTCAATGCAACATTTTTGCAAGACCAATTGAAGGACCCTAATCAAAATCCATTTTTTTTCCTTTATTTTGAAACTACATTGGAAATTTTGCAATGAAGAGGATGAATCCAAGTCCTAGAAGAAATTCACAACTTTTCACTCAAGATGTTCAACCCTTGTGTCAAGCACCACAGTTCCTCTGACCCTTGAACACTTTGGATCCCTTTATCTAATGAGAAGATTGTAAGGCTCAATTGATCTCCTTGAGAAATGATGAATTGAGCTAGAGAGGGAAACCATGTGAGTTTGTAGATTTCTATGGGAACGTAGATTCCTCACTTGTTCACTGTTTTACACTCTTTATTGTTTTAATTCCTATCATTGACATTTTGTTCTTGGGGTTGATCATTAATGAAAAGTTTTCATTTTCTAACCATGTCAAGTTAAGTTTCTAAAGGATTTGAGTATGTGAATGCATTAAACATGATGTAATGTAATAGTATGTGATAGCTTGTTCCTTAGTTTTACTAGTGCTATTTTCTTTTATTGAAATTGCATGATTGATCATGTTAATTTGAACTAGCCACTTAAATTAACCTGGTAATTGAGCTCAATCACTGAAAAGGCTTGAACAATACACGAATCTCAAAGGAAAATATAGGACTTAGACTTTATACATAGGACGTCATATAACCTTAGAGACAAGGGAGTACTATGGCACTAAGAATTTTGTGATTAATTCTCTAAATTTGAACTAGCCAATATTGAGAGATATGTTTAAATTCTTAGGCTTGGAAAGACACTTGAAGAATTGTTAACTAAAAATTGAATCAAGTTCATGACACTTTAGTAAAATGTGGTTTCAATGTGCACATTCTATACATTGATTTGCATACATTGATTTGCTTAGTTGGTGAGGCTACTTGAATATCATGCATTCTATTGATTGATTTGTTTATCAATCTTAAACCATCATTTAATTACTTGGTTACCACGGTTATTATAAGTCTTCGATTTCTTTTTCCTCCATTTAGGTTTAAAGATTACTAGACAAACATTTGAGTTAAGAATACTTAGTTGGGATGTATTTTGAAATTTTGGAGGGTAAGAATTTGCCTATGTGTCAGTGGGAAAAGGTTGGAATGCCAAGATTGGAAGCATAGCATATTGAGGTTAAAAATTTGACGAAGTGTTCAAACTATGTGTTGAACTTAGAAAAACATTTAGGGTGAAGTAGGCATTGGGACTAGGAGGTGAAGAGAAGGAGGAGTAAAATTGGTTAAGTGTTAGACATAAGGATTGGACTCATGGATGCATGCTAGGACAAAAGGAGACCCTTTAGACGTATCTAGGGTTAAGAAAACTTGGTTGGACATAGGAAACTTGAGGGATGGAAGTTGGACGCGGGTTTAATTACTTTGGAGCATAGGGACTATAATGGACGCATGGTAGAGTACTTTGCTCACTTAAACTTGATAGATTGGTCTTGTTTATACAACTTAAAGCAAGAAAAACATTTTGGGCGCATAGTGAAAGTATTCTGGATGGATGGTTGATCAAAGATGAAAATTTGGCTAAGTGTTGGACAACACAAGAGTAGGTTCAACACATTAAAATGGGAAAATACTTTGAGGGTTATGTTATACAACCTTGGACATATAGGAAGGAAGTTTGGACCCATAGAAGGATATTCTTGGACAATATCTTGGTACATGAGAGATTAACAAGTATAGAACATTTACCTTAAGGAGAGTTGTATCAAGTGATCTTGGGAAGAACACTTGGGCGCATACTTTAGACATAGAAGATTTGGGCACATACTTTAGAGATATGGCACTAGATATCAATACTAAATAAAAGAAAGGAAGGTCATCTCAGATGTATGACCTCAAGGAGTTGGCTTGGGAACATCTTGGACGCATGTGAAGAACCCTTGGACGCATGGAGGATTACCTTGGGTGCATACTTGAGAAATAAGGAGGGGTACTGTACTTGGACACTTAAGAAAATAAACAAGGGAGAAACCATGAGTTGAGAGGAAGACAAAAACTGAGAAAGAAGGAAAGAGAGAAGGTTGGGCGCATGGTATGGGACCATGCAACCAAAGTAGGCCAAGGAGGGTAAGTTCGACACATGGTGTGGGCTATGCATCCAAAAGTAGAGCATGGAGGTCAATCGGGAGGTGAAACCATGTAAGTAAAAGTTGGAAGTAGAAGATGGCGAAAGGAGACGAAAAGTTGGTTAAGTATAGAAGGAGGTGGCGAACTCTATGGTGAAGAAACATTATGAGGTAACACTTAGGAGCATGAGTTGGTGCATGCAATTGAGGTGACTAACTCTGAGGTAAGAATGCTTTAAGAGTTGACACTTAGACAAAATTTTAGTAGGAAGTGTCAAACAAAGAGGTGAAGTGAGGATGACAAGAATGGTTTGGAAAAGCCTATAAATACTAAGAGGGGAAGCCAAGTCTATAAAAAAAAAGTAGGCAGACCATCACCGATAGAACGACCGTCACTGACATCATTTGTTAACAAGCTAGGCATCCAACCAAGGTCAATGAGGCATCCAGCGTGCGTGCTTGTGTGTGTGTGTGAGTGATAAACATGTTTTGTCTTTGGTTTTAATGGAAAATGGTTTTACATCACAATGCCTTACTATTTCTACATGATTTCTTGAAAATAATGATTTGGATTGGAATCTCTAGATTCAGTTTGGAACCCTCATTTGGAGTGGTTTTGATGGAAATGGATTTCAAACCACTAAATTGTAAAAATAGTTTACAAACTGTGTACCCTGAAATAAGGATTCCCAATACTCAAGGACAAAGAAAAGGTATATAGGAAATCTGGGACTTCCAATACTGAAGAACAAGAGAATGTATCCGAAAAATCTAGAACTTCTACATGCACATATGAAAATTATCGACGTTGATTGTAGTGGGTTTATTCTACTTCAGCTAAGGTTTTCGATGTTGAGTGGCTTGAGATTACTCTACCTCAACTAAGGTTGTGGATCCAGGGTTTGGTTGGGTTTTCAAAACTTGGATGTGCTTTATGTGGATTTTACTCCAGATGTATGTGGGATCATGCCATACTACTATTTATTATGTTATATCAGTTGATGCTCGTGTTTGGAATTTAATTGAATATTTAGACATTTTGGTTTTGATTTACATTAAAATGATTTATAAAAGATTTTCAAAAGAAAAACTTATGTTCATATTAAAATCACTACTCACTAGGTTTCGCAGTTCATGCTTTCCAAATGTTTTGTTTCTCCCCCCTTCCCCCTCCCCTCTAGGTGGCAAATGTGAAGAGTTCCTAGTGTCATACAAGGTCAAGGTTTGACAAACTATAGGATTGATTTACTATCTTAGTTTCATTATAGGACCTGGTTCTAAGAGGGGTTGGTCATTGTAATTAGTTGGGAGATTGTTAAAATAAATTGTATAAACTTTGAATTATTATTAATAAAATAATCTTGATTGGAATTCAGTTGTTTACTTAGTTTATAAGTTGTGGGCAAAATAGGTCAAGGCGACCAGTAAGTATCACAAAAGAGTGGTATTTACTATCTTCAAGCCTCCTTTTAGGTGAAAGAGGTAAGTCCAAGAGGGGATGTGGCAATTACCTTTAAAACTAATTTCTAAACTAAAACTAAAAGTGTAAATAATCTCTTGGGATTACAAAACTTGAAATACTTCCACTTATATTATTTGTTGACAGTGTATGCTTGCACTTGAACATATCGTCCTTAGTAAGTCATAAAATCAATTTTACACGTACACAACTTGGCCATAAAAAAAATCTCACAAAAGTTCCAAAATCAAAATCTCCCCTCAAAACATAGTAAAACGATAAATCACCAAATACAAAAAGGGGTCGAAAAAAGTGTTATATAATTGACAATGAAAGAAAAACAAAAAACGTAAATAGTAGAGCAATTGACAAAAAGATTGACGTGATTTACTAACAGTGTGTTAACTATATCCACAAACCACGGTAGAGGGAGAAAACAATTTTATTATTAGAGAGAAAATATCATATTACAAATTACAAAAGCATTAGTAGAGTTAGAGAGTTTATATATAGTGCACTCCTCTAAATCTTAAGGTCAACATATCTAAAGCATTCCAACAAAAGGAATATCATTTTCGATCATGGGAACCTTTGTACTTGACCACAGTAAATAGACTAATTTTAGCCCAAAAATGAAAATAACAACAACAAGATCTTCATTGCTAGAAATTTGGTAATGCACATGTTTTATTACTTTTTTCTCCCAAGGGAAAATTTTTCCTTTGTTCTTGATATTCCCTACATAGCTTGATTTAAAGGAGTAGTTTTAGAGATTGAAGAATAGTGGAAGGAGAGTAAAATGGTAAGAAAAGAGACAAAATAAAAAAGTGTTAGATCATAAATTGAAAAGATGAGAGAGAAGAAATAGAAGAAGAAGGTGAAATGGGTGTAGATAAATAATTTCTATCCATATACTAATGATAATGATATTTTTTTATATATTTTTGTAAAAGGTTAATAGTATTAATGCAACTTTTCAAAGTTCATTAGGATTTTTGAGATGAGGTATTAACAAAGGTTGCCATGTACTAATGGTAATGTATTTTGAACTTTGTTTTTTTTAAAAAAAGTTTAAGGATATTTAAACAACTTTTGAAAGTTCAGGATATTTTTAACATGACTTCTGGAAAAAAAAAAAAATACAGCAAACATATTTTTTTAATATTTTTTAAAAGCTTAAAAGCATTATAAAGATCTATTTTGGTAACCATTTGTGTTTGTTTCCTCTCAATCTCTTCAAATTGTTTTCATATTTCATAAATAAAAGAGTTGTATTCTTAATCAATTTTTTTTCTAAATAAAAGAATTGTATTCTTAATCAAATTTCGAAAAAACCAATAATTTTTTAAAAACTATTGTTCAAATTTTCAAAAACATTGTTTTTTGTTACATAGAAATAGATAATAAAACAAAAGAAATCATAGAGAAGGTATTTATAAACTTGATTTTAAAGAATAATAAACTAAAAATAGAATGGTTACAAGAGGAGTAAAAATTTTTTGAAAGTTGAGGTATTTTTGAAAACAATTTACAAAGTTGTGTATCATTTAGCCTGAAATCCATCATTCAATTTCTGGCAAGAGGCCCCCTCCTGCTTCTTTGCCTTCCGCTTCTCCCAAAACCCACGACATCGCTTCCAAAATTTAAATACAAAGTTCCAATATCCACCAGTTGATTGCTCTGACAACTTCTCTGTTTAAAACCCACTCCTCAAATTAAAAAAACAAAAAACAGCATCTTCCTCTTCCTCTTTATGTCACTGTGAGCCCCTAAAATCCCCAATCTCCTTTCTCTTTCCCAATATCGCCTCCATTAACCCACTCACCCTTCTATTTCTTCATACTCCTTCAAATGGCTTCCCTCTATCTTCCTCTCTTTCCCCTTTTAATGGCCGTTCTCCTTTCTGTTCAATCCAAGACCCATTGGGAAGACATCCAAGTCCTGCAACAGCTCAAGAATGCTTTGGACCCAACTTCCATCTCCTCTGGTTCTTGTGTAGATTCTTGGGATTTTTCTCTCGACCCATGTGACAATCTCTTCGGCCAGAAATTCACTTGTGGTTTCCGCTGCGATACTGTCATCTCCGGCGTTTCCAGAGTTACCGAGGTTAACCTCGACCAGGCTGGTTACTCCGGCTCCCTTTCCTCTGTGTTTTGGAACCTCCCTTTCCTGCAAACGCTTGATTTGTCTAACAATTTTTTCTCTGGTTCTATTCCTAACTCGTTTTCCAATTTGACACGGTTGCGTTCACTGAGTCTATCTGCTAACTCGTTTTCCGGCGAGGTTCCACCGTCACTGGGCTCGCTCTCTGTGTTGGAAGAGCTGTATTTGAATGGAAATGGATTTAATGGTTCTGTTCCGGCGAGTTTTGTGGGGCTTGTTAGTCTGCAGCGGTTGGAATTGCAGTCGAATGGGTTCACGGGTGCTTTTCCCAACTTGGGGGTTTTGAAGAATTTGTATTATTTGGATGGTAGTGATAATGGGTTTTCTGGCGAGCTTCCGGCTGTTCTTCCGACGTCATTGGTTCAATTGTCGATGAGGAATAATAGCTTTGTAGGGGTGGTTCCGAGTAGCATTCGGGATTTGGTTAATCTTCAAGTTGTGGATCTGAGTCACAACCGACTCGGTGGCTCTGTTCCGGCGGTTCTGTTTGAACATCCGTCTTTGGAGCAACTTACGCTCTCTTTCAACCAATTCTCTGCCGTGGAAACCCCAGATTCTGACGGCGTTCGGAGCGAACTTATAGCCGTCGATTTGAGCGACAATGAAATTACTGGATTTCTGCCGCCGTTCATGGCGTTGATGCCGAAGCTCTCTGCTTTGTCACTAGAGAACAACAACTTCACTGGAATGATTCCAATTCTCTACGCCTTCAAAATCGCCGCACCGGAGCCCGGAATCTCACCGTTCGTGAGGCTGTTGTTGGGCGGTAACTATCTGTTCGGCCCAATCCCAGAGCCCCTACGACGGATGAAACCCGACTCCGCCACCGTCCGACTCGCTGGAAACTGCCTGTTTCGGTGCCCGACGTTGTTCTTCTTCTGTCAAGGAGGCGAGCAAAAATCCCTCGCCGAATGCCGGAGCGCCGGCCCGGTAATACCATAAAAAGAAACAGAGAACAAGAAAGAAAATCTCTGATTAGAATAATGTTCATAATATGAAAGTGTGTTGTTTAGGTTCTGAAGATTGATTGATTTAGCTATGTTATCTTTTTCCTTCATTAATGGGGAAATTGGGACTTTGTTTAATTGGAAACCATCTGAAATTGTTGTAATGATAATAATGGTTGATAAATAAGTAATGGGGAATTGGGACTATATATTTTGCTTTCTAGTCTTTGTTCTCTCTGATTTTGGGGAACCATGATCCAAATTTTCATGGTTTTCTGTAAAAATATATGAACAATAATTAAATGCACACCCTAGAAAATAAAAAAAATAATCAGTTCTTTTTTTTAAAAAAAATGACAGATTTTTATTGGGTGGATTTTGGACGTAACAATAGATGGATGCAGCATTTTTTTTTTTTTCCAAAATATATTTTATGATTTTTTGAGAGTTTTAGAGGGCACGTGAGATGGGATATACTGAAATTAGAACTGCCAACGCTCACCATTTTGGTTGCAGATTTTATGGCTTTCACTTCCCATGTGTTGACTCTAACGGATCCTTTTTCTCTTCACGGGAGGGGACAACCTTTAACTGAGTTTTTTTAATACTTTATATTAAAATTTTAATATATGAGTTTTCATAGATATGTCTATTTGGTCATTTATTTTCCAAATGTTCGGATTGTCTCACCTAATTTTTTTTTTAATCATAAACCTCTAATTAGGTAGTCTAGGTTGTTAATTTTTTTATTTAAATGTTAACTTAACAAATTGATTTGACTAATAAGTAATAATTTGATATAATACAATTTGATTGATAAAATAGGAGCACAGAGGAGGAAGGTAGAAAAAAAAAATTACTTTACCATCAAGTCATTTGTGTTTATTAATTGAGTTATACTCAGATTGGTGGATGCATAAAAATTTTAGAGGTGTTGATAAGTATAATATTATTTTATTAAAAAAATTTATTGATGTGATTATATAATATATTTTAAGAATAACATTACATTTAGGTTGACTTCAATATAAATATAAGATTATGCATTTAGCACAGAGAGTTGGTTGAGTTTACTTAGTAATAATTATATGTGGTTAACTATGTTGGTAATAATTATCTGTGATTAGGATGTTCAGTTGAGTTGGTAATAATTGTGTGTTTGAGATGCTGAGTTGAGTATAATTGGTTTTGAAAATTTGTGTTTGAGATGCAGAGTTAAGAAGAGTTTAGTTGATTTGAGAAGTCGATGTTTAGGATGTAGAGTTGTGTTAAGTTATGAATATTTTGTGCAATTTTTGTAACCTAAAAAATATGATTTTTTATAGGTTATTATTTTTATTATTAGTAGTAGTAGTTTTTGTTTTTGGCTTTTTGCTTAAATAAAAATATATTTAATAATTTTCTACACATAACTATTGTACTCAACGTTGACAAGAATACTATTATTTATATAATTGACAACCTTACAACATATTTTAACGGTTGTGCAACATATGAATTGAACATGTACAAAAAATAGGGTATATGTGTGCGCGGGTGTATGTGTGCATGCGCGTGTGCATGTGTGTGCGTGTGTGCGTGTGTGTGTGATATCTATTACAAGTAGACATATAGATGACCAGATCATTTTCAAATAATCCTCAATATCAAATTAGTATAAAAGACGACTACTAAATGCTATAAACTAATAATTTCAAATTTGTATTATTTAAAAACACTTTCACTAGTAAATTTTTTTTCCGTTTAGAGTTCGTTGTTGGAGATGAACGATGAAGTTGATAGTTAGAGTTGGTCACCAGAGGTCATCATTGAAGTTGGCACTAGAGGTGGTCATCGTCGAAATTGATCATTGGAGGTGGTTTTCGTAGGAGTTAGTCGCTTGGGGAAAATGTTGATGTTGGTCATTAGAGATGGTTGTCATGCGGAGTTGATTATCGGAGGTGATCTTAGCTACAGTTGCCGTCAAGATGATTGTCGGAGCTCGGACTTGGCTGCACGAAGGTGGTCATTGAAGTTGGTTGTAGAATGTGGTAGTGGTAGTTGACAACGTTGATAGAAGAGTGAAGCCATTGAAAATATTGGAGAGAGGAAAAATTGGGGTGAGTTGATAAAATAACAACTCTCCCTATCCACATCTAACCTTGGTAGATCAAAGATTGAGTTAGTAATTTTTAATGATTCAATCCAATTCATGTTAGTCAACCACATACCCATTTGGTTAAGTTTTAAAAATGTTCAACAGGCAAAATAGCTAAACTAAGTTTAGAGTTTGAAAAAATGGATAAACATGATTTTTAATAAAATATTCAAATTGCGACGGGACGAAAATATCATTAGAAATATTTTTCACTTTTTAACTCTATCATATTGTAAACTAAAAAGAAAAAAGTGAGAGTATTAAGGAGGAATGAAGTAAAGTTGGCAACAATCAGAATAACAAACATTATTATACTATTTAATATTATTCAAATCAGTCTTAAAATGGAATTCAACATAAACACCAAGTAATTTCCAGCCAAGAATCAATAGAAGGTTGATAACATCTAATGTGCGTGTATATTTAAATAATAATATGTTTAATTAAAGTATGGATTATGTATGTGGATTAATAATTTATCACATTGAGTTATTTTATTAGATTGGGTCCCATTATGTGATCTAATTAATTAAGACCCTAGATTCCTAATTGAGTTAATGGTAGAAGCCATTCCTAGTTAATTAGGGTTTAATGAGAACCCTAATTGAACTAGTATATAAAGAGACCTTAGGACTATGGTAGTATACCTATATTTAATTCATGAGAAGTCTCAATCCTTGGACGTTTTCAAGTCTTTTAAAGCTGAAGTTGAACTTCAACTTGGAAATTAAATTAAGGCTGTCAAATCTGATCGTGGTGGTGAATATTACGGTAGATATGATGGATCAGGTGAACAACGTCCAGGGCCCTTTTCCAAATACCTAGAGGAATGTGGAATCGTCCCGCAATACACTATGTCGGGCAAACCCAGCATGAATGGTGTAGCGGAAAGGCGAAATAGAACACTTAAAGATATGGTAAGAAGTATGATTAGTCATTCTTCTCTACAAGAATCCCTTTGGGGTGAGGCACTAAAGAATGCAACATATATCCTTAATAGGGTACTTAGTAAAGCAATAGCCAAAACCTTTATGAGTTGTGGACAGAAAAGAATCCTAGTATTAACATCTTCACATATGGGGTTGTCCAGCTGAGGCTAGGCCTTATAGGCCTAATGAAGAAAAATTGGACTCAAGAACTATTAAATGCTATTTTGTTGGATATTTGGAACACTCTCGGGGTTTCAATTTTTATGCCCACTTCTAGATCATTGTTTGAGATAGAAAATGCTAGATTCCTTGAGGAGTGTTGAGTTTGGGGGGGAAGATAACATAAGGAAAGTTGTCTTTGAAGAGGAATTGGTTTTTTTTCCTCGTATGATTATAAATGATGTTCAGGCTCCAATTCCTGACTTATTAATGAACCAATTATAGAACATGATAACATTGAAGTCCCTGTTGTTGAACCTGAAGTTCAAACTCAACAACCTCAAGAAGTGCCACTAAGAAGATCTACTAGAGTGAGAAGTGCAATTCCAGATGATTATATTGTGTTTCTTCAAAGAACATCAGGATGATGTGGGCGTAATGGAAGATGATCCAATCAACTTCCAACAAGCTTTATAAAGTTCTAACTCTCAAAAGTGGATAAGTGTTATGGAAGAGGAAATAAAATCCATGAAAGACAATGACGTTTGGGAACTTGTCGAACTGCCATCAGGAGTGAAACCCATAGGTTGTAAATGGATATTTAAAACCAAAATTGATTCACATGGCAATATCGAAAGATATAAGCATCGTCTTGTTGCAAAGAGTTTTACTCAAAAGGAAGGCATTGATTACAAAGAGACTTTCTCTCCGGTTTCATCGAAAGACTCTTTTAGGGTAATCATGGCACTAGTAGCTCACTTTGATTTAGAGCTACACCAGATGGATGTAAAAACTATGTTTCTCAATGGGAACATTGATGAGACGATTTATATGATGCAACCAGAAAACTTTGTGTCTGATAATTCAAAGTCTATGGTGTGCAAATTAAAGAAATCCATCTATGGTCTCAAGCAAGCCTATCGTCAATGGTATCACAAATTCCATGAAGTGATAACCTCATTTGGTTTTGAGGTGAACATTGTGGAAGATTGTGTATATCAAAAGTTCAGTGGGAGTAAATCAATCTTTCTGGTGTTATATGTTGATGACATACTCATAACTAGTAATGATGTAGGTTTATTGCATGACATTAAGAGATTTCTCAAAAGAAATTTTGAGATGAAGGATCTTGGTGATGCTTCTTTTGTATTAGGAATTGAAATACTACGAGATCGTTATCAAGGTATTTTGAGATTGTCATAAAAGAACTACACTGAAAAGATCTTGAGTAGATTTGGCATGAAAGACTGTGCATCGGGAGATACCCCGATCGCTAAAGGTGATAAATTTCATTTAGTTCAATACCCCAAGACCACACTCGAGACTAAGGAGATGCAGAAGGTTCCCTATGCATCGACCGTTGGAAGTCTAATGTATGCTCAAGTATGTACGCGTCCAAATATTGCGTTTATAGTTGGAGTGTTAGGCAGATATTTGAGTAACCCGGGGATGGATCATTGGAAAGCAGCCAAATAGGTTATGAGGTATTTATAGAGAACAAAAGATTATATGCTCACTTATCGGAGATCAGAAGTTTTGGAGATCATTGGGTATTCTGATTCTGATTATGCTGGATGTCAAGACACCTTGCGATCCACTTCAGGCTATATCTTCATGTTGGCTGGAGGAGTTGTATCCTGGAAAAGTGTTAAACAAACACTTATGGCTTCTTCTACCATGGCTGTAGAGTTTATAGCATGTTATGAGACATCCAATCATGGAATATGATTAGAAAATTTTGTCACTGGGTTGCGGATAGTGGTTGGCATAGAAAGACTACTAAAATTATTTTGTGACAATAAGTCGACTGAGATGTATTCCAAAAACAACAGAAGCAATATGAAGTCAAAGCATGTAGACGTGAAGTTTCTGGTTGTTAAAGAAAGAGTTCAGAATGGTCAAATTTCTATAGAACACATAGAAATAAACTCTATGATGACAGATCCATTGACTAAAGGTTTACCACCTAATGTTTTTCATGAGTATGTTGCTTACATGGGTGTTAGTCACTTTTCTGATTCCATGGTTTAGTGGGAGTTTGTTATTTAGGATGTTCTTTGACCTTATTTTGTTTATTTTCTATATAGAATAAAGTTGATGGTTTATGTTTTATTATCTGAACTTGTTTATCATGCATGCAGTTTAGCATAAAGTTTTTTTTTTTTTAGAATGATCTCATTAAGGAATTTGGACCAGTTGGAAACCGGCATGATCCAGATCACTTTGCATGTAGTTTCCATGCTATCTATCCATACTTGATCTATGTCATTGAATGTATTGGAATTGGTGATCAAGGAAGGTTTAGATACAAGGGTAGTGACGAAAGCCGGCTTGATTCCATGCTAATACAGGAGATGGACCAGATTGAACTAAAGAGGAATTCTATTATTGAAATAACCTGTTTATACACGCTTAAGATTTATGTGATTTAATTATATTAGGTACATAGACATAGCCCAAGTGGGAGATTGTTAGACATATTTAAATAATAATATGTTTAATTAAAGTATGGGCTATGTATGTGGATTAATAATTTATCTCATTGGGTTATTTTATTAGATTGGGCCCTATTATGTGATCTAATTAATTAAGTCCCTAGGTTCCTAATTGAGTATGGACTTAATGGGTAGAAGCCCATTCCTAGTTAATTAGAGTTTAATGGGAACCCTAATTGAACTAGTATATAAAGAGACCTTAAGACTATGGTCCCCGAAATATCCAAACAATAAGTACCCAGTCTTTCTTGAATCCCATGTAGAGAGATCCCACTAAAAGCATTCGGAGTTTTAGTTGAGAAAGACCATAGTCGTCCATCATCATCTTTAAGCTATCATAAATTTTGCAATGGAATCCGGTATGTTATTCTTGACAATTTAACATGAATAATCCTAAGGTTTATCTATTTAATATAGATATAAAGAATTTATGCTAACAATTGTATCATATCAATTATCAAGAATATGTACCCTTAATCGATGGAGAGTTGGATATTTAGCATTAAACAATAGAAGGGGTACTGACTAGATTGTTACATGTTGAATTTACGAAGGGAAAAGTGTTGAATCAACCATATATTCTTTACCTATACCAACGCATAAAATGAAGGGTGTGTATATATTCCATATATACTACTTCCAGTATGTGTATATATTCACAATTACACCTGTAAACTACATAAATGTAAATTTCAATATGAGTATGTTGGTATATGTAGCCTCATTTAACATGAAATCACTAACCTCAATGTGCGTATATATTCATAATTACACCTATAACTACATAAAAGTAAGTTAAAATATGAGTATATGGTATATATACCCTCATTTAACATGAAATTAGTAACCTTAACTCACACACTAATTAAAACAATGGCCTAAATAACTCCTCAATGTGCATATATATCGTAATTACACCTATATAGCTACATAAAAGTAAGTTAAAATATGAATATAATATGGGTATAGTACACTCATTTCCCATGAAATCAAACTAAACTCTACTTCATGGTTGAGTTAGCATTAACGGAGTGTTTGGCTCACCAACATGAGTTGAGTTGGTAAAATATACCATTTCAATGTTTGGTCCATCAACTTTAAATGTTGGTGGAGTTGAGTTGATATATTTTACCAACTCATCCCAACTCACCTCAACTCTCCCTTCTTCCAATGTTTTCAATGGCTCCATTCATTGGCCACTATCGACAACGACCACCAATGACAACTCTAGCGACCAACTCCGACATCTAATTCCAGGCTCTAACAACCACTTTTGAAAACAAACTTCAATAACCAACTCTAACAACCATCTTCATGTAACCAACTGTAGGCTCTAACAACTACCTTCATGCGATCAACTCTAGGCTCCGACAATCATCTCCGACTACAGACTTCGAATAAAATCATATTCGATGATCAACTTCGACAACCACCTTCACCCAAGCAACTTCGATGACCAACTTCAGGCTCTAACAACCACCTCTGATAACAAACTTTGGCGACCAACTTCGGGTTTCGAAAATCACCTTTGACTACAAATTTCAGCAGAAATCATCTTCGATGGTCAATTTCGACGACCATCTTTGCGCAACCAACTCCAATATCACCTTCATACGACTAACTACGGCTCCAACAACTATTTCTGACTACAAACTCCAATGAAAATCCTCTTCGAGAATCAACTTCAACAACCACCTCCGACTATTATAAGATCGATGGTTGTTAAAGTATGTTGTAGGATTGTTGTTAAGTACAATATTTATATGTAGAAAATTGTAAAATAGACTTTTATTTAATTGTATTCATATACCAAGTGTGTTAAGATTATTTGGACATGTATGTATGTAGTTGAAAAGTATGTAACAAACAACAAAAAAATATATATATAAATTGAAGATTTTTCCTATAAAATTTTATGGCAATAATTAGTGAAAAATGGAGATTTGTTTTCTATTGATCCTCCAAATTTGGAGGGAATTGAAAGTGGAATTGTTGAAGAAATGTGGTGGTATTTCATTAGCTATTAAGATAATGGCAAAGATTCAATTTAAAAAAAAAAATCATGACAGAGGATAAATACAAAACTACATCAAGAGGAAGAAAAAGATGAACAGTGACGATGAAATTTATGGAGAAAAATTAGGAATAAAAAGTTTTGATTTCTCTTTAGCTTCTCATTTTATTTAACCATATTTCTGGAAAAAATATAATGGGTTAATTGTTGTTTATTACAAAAAGAAAAAAAAGTAAAAACTTTAAAAAGTAAAAGAAAAAATTGCAATCCATAATTTATTTAAACAAAAATGGGTAAAATTATTGAATAAAAAAGTTTCAAAACAAAAATAATAATCATAAAAGAAGATTTTTTAGAGTTCAAAAAACTGTACTAGATATCTCGGACATATGAACTCAACTCTACACAAAAAACATAGACATATGAACTTATGCCAAATAATAATGTACTCTAAATACAAACATATGAACTCCTGCATCATATCTCAACTCAACGTCCCAAACAGCCCGACCCCTAAAATGATTTTAAAAAAAAACACTCAGTTAAGTCGTCTATTACATTTACTAGAAGTCAACTCGATTAAACCAATCGTACCATCTTTCTAAAAGAACACATTCGGTTTGAAACTTTCCTGCACGTTTGAGTATCTTCAATTTTCAGCTCCATCTTTTCATCTTTCTCAATCTCTTATACTGTTGAATGCCCCAAATTGAGTCGTCATTGTTCTATCATTACTCCTATCACATTTGTAAGGGGACTAGAAAGGGTGTCGAATCCTTTCAATCAAATCAAATAAAGCTTTATTCCTTCCTTAATTATGTAGTAGTATAAGTATGGGTTGAATTCACAAGAAACCTTCATATTTCTCAGTTAGAATGTCTACAATCTCAAGCTAATTGAGGGAGAGATTTGTTGATTGGAGTTGTTTGCAATGAAAAATAAATTCACATGAAAATAAATTAGAACAAGAGAGATTTGTAAAATTAGGATTAAAAAGGTCTAGCTCGGGTTGATTTGAAGTCTCCTCAATTAATTTAATTAATCATTGCACTCTAGACCAAACTTCTTATCTAAGCCTAGCAAAATTGATTAGAACGCTAATCAACTGTCCTAATTATTTAATTAGTCAATATGAGTGGATGAATTTGTTCTAAACACTTGAACTAATTGTATTAAGCTTAAGGGATTATGTCAGGATGAATAAATTAATTTACAAACATCTTATTAACTTATTCAATATGGTTTTACATCAAGATTGATTAAAACAATGTCAATTGATAGTCGACTTCACAACAAGACTTCACAACAAGAAAGGTAATCAAATCCTTTGCTTTCTTATGATTTATTACCTTAACAAAAAATAAATCTAAAGCATGGAATTCCACAATCAAGTATTGGTTGTTAATCAATAAAATGAAAATGTCATTTATAATCAGGAATTTAGGAGTAAAATCCATAAATAAGAGTGTGTGAACAATTTATAATGAAAATCACGTCTCAAAATTCATCTGAAAAGGGGAAAACTATCAAATCCAAGCTAGAATTACTTACCTTAGCCCATAATCATGTTATGACGTAATCCAAAAATGAAGAGAGAAACAAAGAATATTACTATTGTATAAAAAAATAGTTTGAGAGTAAGCATTACACAATCTCTAAGATCATTTTTACAAAAGAAAAAAAGAAAGAAATAAAGAGAATAGATTCTTTGTTTTAACCCGTTTTTGTTGGATTGTATATCCTAAAACTTGCATTTTGTAAAATTAAACTGTTACTGAATATGTAAATTGCACTTGTAAAGCCTAAATTCAATAAACTAACGAACCTCTGACTATGGTATGAATACTTGAACCATATGTAAAGACATAAAAGACGATCGGGTTTGAGTATTTAGCCAAAACGATTTATAAGTATAAGGAGGGTTGGGTACATCATCCTAGAGACACTATGGATGCGACCTGCTTTATATCAGTTACAAATCATGTGATCCCGAAATCGTTCATGTGGAGACATGCGAGTGGAGGCATCCTATACAAAAGATGTTTGCATAAGATTGGACCACGAAATAGTCATTTTTCTTTATAATGACCGTTTATTGCTAAAACTAACTATTTCAATTCGATGACCTAAGGTTACTCAATCTTAATCTTGAGCTAACTATGAACTTTTGTTTTTCAGGATTATCTTTTAATCTGCATAGGTGAGAGAACTCAACATTTCTGCTCAATAAACCTCCCATTCTAGAGGTAAGACCAGGTAGATAGCTGGGGACATAGTTCTACAAGATTAAATTCACTCATACCCATTTTAGGGTTAGCAGATAGGTTGTTCTCTTAAGTACTGACTCCTAGTCTTGAACAAAAAGGCCTCACTCTCTATATGACTGAGAGAGACTCGGTTTATTGGTAGAACCATAAACCAATTGTTCATTAGTGGATCAGTAGAATCTTAAGGAGCAAAATGTATTACATGGATAACATGGTAATTTTGACCTAGTTGTTAATACGAACAATCTGTAAAGAATGACTTACTGATTATAGTTAAATCAAGTGGACAAAAATATATCTACAGTGTGGAGGTACAACTACTGTGCTTTGGTGTAGTGACCTAGTAGTTAACTAATGTTGGTTAATTCGGTTAAGAGAGTTTAGCCAATTAATCTCAGATCGTTGACGCTCAAGATCTGTAGGTCCATTAGGTCCACGTACTAGCTCATAAACGGACTATACCTTAGAACAGTGTAATGAAAAAATTTAAAATGTTCAAATTTGAATTGAGAGAATCGTATATAATTAAACGTTTAATTATCAAATTAAACGAAATTGGAGAGTTGGATAATATTTAAATATGATTTAAATATTAAAAACATGAATAGGGATACATGTTAAGAATTGGTGTTTAATTAATTTAATATTTGATATTAAATTAATTTAATTAATTAAAATTGTTTGATGAATTATTAAGTATTTATTTTATTTAAAATTAATTTTTGAATTAATTTTGTGTAAAACTAAAGAATATTATTCAATTGTTGAACTAATATTATATATATGAAATTATTTTTTCCATTTTAATTTTGAAATTTTATTTCAAATAAAAATTTGAATTTCAATTAAATTCAATTAGGAAAATGGAAATCTAATTTTAAGTGGGTTTTTCCACATGAGACACTAAATTCTCAAGCATGTCTTGGTGTCATTCCTAGAGACAACATTTGCATACTTAATTTATTGAAAGACAAATTTTATTGATTGAATTTGTGGGGATGAGATTGAAAATTGTTCTTCTTCATGAAGAAAAAAAAAAAAAAAAAAAAAGAAGAGAGAGAGAAGCCAGAAATTTGATCTCCAATCTTCTTTAATTCTTCTCATTTTGGATCCCACAATCCAATCTAAAGGCCAAGAGGATAGTAAAGAAGCTGAAGTGGTGGTTTACAAACTATTGGAATGAAAATTGCTGCCGAATTTGAAGGAATTTGAAGAATTCTTCAAAGGTAAGCTTTGAAACCCTATTATTCTTTAATAAACATGCATGCTTGATTTCTAAAATTAATGAAATTGGAGTGTTTAAGATCTTAATTGCTTCTGCTTGTTGATTGTCAACACCAACAGTTTTGACACCAAAAAATGTAGTGAAATAATTTCTAGAAATAGAAAAAAAAAATAAGAATTGAGTCGTTGACTACTAAAAATTGGATTTCATACCCATAATTATATATTGTGGGAGACTCTAATATGGTTGTTCAAAGGAAAAAAAATTAAGATTAAAAATGATTTAGATTTATCACAGTAATCAAAGGGTAAATGATCCCCATAATCGTGTTTGTAATCAAAGGGTAATTGGTCCCAATCATTAATACAGACCGAATATGAGAATAAAAGAGAAAAGTGTAGAGAAAATCGTGTGGCAGTCAGATTCTCTACCTTAAAACATAAATCGGGTTTTATAAAAACGTCACAACGTCGAGGCACTGATGCTTCAGGTCCAAGCTACTGGGGTTGATGACTTAAATCTCGTGGGTCTTATAGTTTGTAATTGTAATACACAAATATTTTATTTATTTAATAAAATATGAGATGTTTTATTTAATATTTAGTAGCATTAACCCATAAACCAATAAACTAACATCCAAGGTTATCATCTATAGCTTAAACATATATGTAGAGACATAGAAGTGGATTATGTTTAAATGATAAATCAAATGTTCTGTGGTAGATGGATAAGGTTGGGTGCTTTATCCTGATGACACTACAGATATAACCCGCTTTGTAGATATTACAATTGTTGTAAAATGCTACAAATGATCTGATCCTGATCATTTATGTAGAGACATGTGAGGAAGAGTATTCTATACAAAGGAGTTTGTATAAGACCGGACCACAAAATGACTGGTCTCATTATATAATACAGTTCATAATAGAGACTTATATTTCACCCGAATGACCATAGGTGACATGACCTAAATCCTGAGTGAGTTGTGAATTTCTGCCTATGAAGACAGTCCTTTGATTTGTATGGGTGAGAGTGGTCAGATTGTTGACTCAACAAGCCTACCATTTTGGAGATTTGTCTAATTAGAGAACCAGGAACAAAATTACACAAGACGGAATTCACTCCTTTCCTAACGTCTGAGTAAGTACATAAATTGCAACGTTTAAGGGCTGATTTTGTGGCTTGAACAATATGACGCCACACCCTCTCTTGACCAGAGAGGGGTTTTGCATAGTTGAACTATGACTTATTGTTCATTAGAGAGATCAATGGTACATGAGAAGTTAGATGTAACTACATAGGCAAAACTGTAATTTTGGCCCAATTGTACTTGCACTTTGTGAATGGTTATCACATCGTTGATTGGTTATATCCAATGGATACAAAAATATATCTATAGTGCGAAGAATACAACTGTCAATCTTTAGTGGAGTGACCGACAAATAATGGATATTGGGTAATTTAACTAAAGAGTTTAATTAATTATCTAAGTACCATTGAAGCTTCAATCTATAGATTTATAAGGTCTCATCTGTAGCTCAACAAGGATGATTGAGAATTAATTTTGGATTAATTTGAATTGTTCAAATTAATTGATGAAATTAATTTTATGTGATATAGTTAATATAATGTATATGATACATTATGATATAAAGTTTATTTAAGAGGAAATAAATATTTGAATATAATTCAAGTATTAATTATATGGGTTGGATTCATATAATTAAATTTAGTATAAATGGGATTTATATTAAAACCACAAATAAATGAGAGAATTAAAAACTATAGGTTATATTATATTTGATATAATATAAAAACTATAGGTTATATGTTATATTTAATATAACATATAGTTATAAATACATATAATAAGTTAGTTATTATATGTATAATTATTTTAATTATTTTAAATTTAAATTTCAAATTAAAGGGAAGGATTTACAACTCCCTTCCCTTAATTCTTTCAATCAATGTGGAAGTGGGTGGTTTTTCACGCAGGATGATTATTTTTGTTCAGTTTTTCCATCATCATCTTCACTAAGTCTTCTAAGTGAAGGCTCTCTGGAGTTTTTCTCAACCCTCACATAAAATTTTATCTCTTTTAAAAAAAATCATTCTCCCTCTTCCCAAAATCTCAGAGCCCACACACATTTGAGAGATTCTCATCCTAAAAAAAAATATAGAGGTCTCACTTGTGGTGGTGTTACTTGAAATTTTGTTCGTTGGATTGTGACTGGAAAATGATTTCTTCTTCACTTTTCCTCTCTTAAAGCATGCTGTGGATTTTTTTTTACTAGTGCATAATTTCTTTTTGAATTATGTAAATTTTGTTGTTATGAGAAAAATTGAAAATTGAGCTGATCCCTGCTTTTGCTATGGAACTTAACAGTTCCTTCACAAGCATCGTGTCATAATGCCTAGGTGGTGCTGTGGTGCCTTCGTGCACGCGTGCATCTAGGAATGTTTAAAAAACCCGATGACCCGACAAAACCGATCAATCCAACCCAACCCATGCAGTTTGGGTTGGGTTATCAACTCATTTGGGTTGGGTTGGGTTCAAATAAATGAAATTTTTGTGGGTTGAGTTGGTTCATGGGTTCACCTAAAATGACCCAAACCAACCCGAATCAACCCGAACTTATTATGAACTTTATAATGTATTTTTTTTTACTTATGATACAATCATATATACATATATTTATTTAAGTTTTATCTTTTTTTAGATAATTTATTTTCTAATAACTCCTAAAAAAAGTGTTTTAGCACTTTGGAAAGGAAATATTCATTATATAAATTGAAATTGAGTTGTTAATCTTAATTCAATATATGAAAATAATTAAATAAAATTTTTACATATTAACAACTTACTTTCTTTTAGAACAAAAATAATCCGATCAACCCAAACCAATCCAACCCAAACGTTTCATGGTTGGGTTGGGTTGGGTTCATTTTTTAAGAAGGGTCATTTAGGTTGAAGAAATTAACAACCCGAACAATTAGGTCGGGTCCAAAAAGTCATTCAACCTAACCTAACCTAACCTACGAACACCCTTACGTGCATCTATCAAATGTAATAGCGTTGCGGCACCACAGGACAACGTCACAGTGCTCCTTCAATTTCCAAAATAAGAAGCTCTCAGATCTAGAGCGTCGAGCAACATCGCTGCACAGTGATTCAAGGGACATTTTGGTCATTTTGACTTCTTTTTTCTTGGTTCATACATTTGAGCTCCGTTTTAGTTTGTTTTAGCGAATTTCGACTCTAACACTTCGTTCTACCTTTTAGATGCTCAATACCTATAAAATCATTAAATAAACATATAAAATCTAGGAACAATCTTTAAATCAGTGAAGCAAGATAGCACATTTTCGATGTTATCACATAGATCTACTGTCATTTCTACTTCCAAAAATTGAATGTATTTCATTTCTTCTTCCCATTGCTTCTTGGTTTTTTCCTTGTTTCTTTCGTCATGAAGGTCATTCGGGTTTCATACACCTCTTAAATTAAGTTGAATGGTTTGAAAATTAATAGACTCAAATGTTAATTGGAAATCTTTAAAACAAAAATCTATTAGCAATAATTAGAGGGGGTTGACTACGAATATGAGAATATACCAAAGGTATAAAAAAAACATAAAATTATTTACTCTCCTCCATTAATAAATGTCAGTCACGATTCATTACGTTTGGTATTCATTTAATTTCTTTTACTTTTTTTAATTCTGAAAATTAAGTCTATAAACATTTATTCTATATCTAAATATCTTGATTTTGCTATTTACTTTTTATAGATGGTTTTAAAAATAAAGCTAAATTTTGAAAACTAAAATTTTTTTTTTATAAGTTTGTTTTCATTTTTGAAATTTTGCTAAGAATTCAACTTTTGTACTTAAAGAATAATACAAATCAATGTAAGAAATTGAGAAAAAAAATGTTTAATTTTTAAAAATTAAAGATAAAAAATGAAATGATTACCAAACATGTCTAAAATTATTAACCATTTCTCATTTTGATTTTTTTAAAAGCTATTTGTTACCATTCCCCTTTAGAAATAGTAATGGAGATTAGGAAGCCTGTTGGGCTTAATTTGGGGACATGGGGCTCACTTTACCCCACCTTAAGCCTAATATCTCATTTGATTTTCTTAATTTTTAGTTTATTGAATCAAATTTTGCCTATTTTGCTATGTAGAATATAAGTATGTTTCAATAAAAAAGATCAAATGTTGGAGATCCCTATTTTCTTTGGTTGTTAAACTCAAAAATTTATATATACACATATATATTACATGGTACATAAACAAAGCAAGTTAATTAGCAAATTTGATCCCAAAGAATTTATTTTGAAATTAAATTTAAAGGCAAAATGAAACACACACCATGCTACAGACATAATACAAGAAAATGTTATAGTAGAACATTGCTTAGAGACAATGGAGAGTACACAACTTCATACTATGGTACAAATTTTTACAAGATTAGAAGTTTAATCCATGAACATCTGAATTTGTATGTATATATTATATAGTACTTGAACACTAAAAAAAAAAACTAACAAATCCCTTATTTTTTTATTTTTATGTCTAATAAATTTGTAAAGATTTAATTTTGTATTTAATAGGTCTCTTATATATTAAAAAATGTTGAAATATTATATAGAACATAAAATTTAACTATGTTTAATAGATAATTACAGAACATTTTTTAAATTAATGTATCTATTAGATACAAAATTAGAATTTTAGGTATAAATAGACAAAAGAAACAATGTG